>NC_085138.1:443701410-443808737 GCF_035046485.1 Aedes albopictus
CTACCCGAAGCATATGATGTTCTAGCAGGACATTCGTTGTTTTTTTTTTTATTTACTGTTTTTACATTTTGATTGGCAAAAGCAACGCTACGTAGCACCATTACATTTGAACTTCGTCACCTGTCGCTAGATATTCCGAGTTGGTGGAAAAATCTAACGAATAACATATTTAGTTATTACTAATCCCAGACAACTAATTTGCATGTATAAGGAAGTTTGTGACCATGTTATACGCACTTTTATGCGGTAAAGTTACATCATACAAGATGTATCAAAAGTACACAGTTCGAAAAAAAAGCCTGTAAATTTATGACTAATCGAATGTAACGAAAGGACCCCGTCATTTATGATGGATATGTGCGATCTTAAAATTACATTGCAGATACTGTTGGAAAATATAAAGTAAAATTGAGCTCCAAGCGAGAATCGAACTCACATCCGTGGTGTGTGAGTCGCGCGCCCGAGCACTCTCGGCTGTCTCAGCTTAAAATGCTTCTACCACAACAGACGAATTGCCCAACTAACAATCGCAAGTCACAAACAAGCATGGATGCTGAATTGTTGCTTTATAATAGAAATGATAGCTGAACTAAAATTATGCTGTACACATAACAATACAAATGCTTTTTCAAATGAAATAGTATGATGTTCAGCCTTTCGGCTGAATTTCATCGCTACCAGCTCAGTGCCTCTCCTTTATTCAATCTAGGTATAACATATTTACAATTTATTTCCATTTACCTACCAGTTGATACCTAGCTCTCCACTGAGCTGTGTGATGCACCTCCAAGGATGTACTCCTCCTGGTGGTTCCTCCAACACTCCTCCTCATCACACACTCTCAGATCCGACGCGTCCCGAGCTTCACCTGGCCACGTACTCCTCCAACCTACCGAGCTCCTCCTTAGCAACCGAGCTACCAGACTCCTCCTGGCTCCAAGCAGACTCTGCTACCAGGCCCTGGCTCCAAGCTACCAAGCTCCTCCTGGCTCGAAGCGTCTTCCGCCTCAAGTACCTTCTGCCATCCAGCTCCAGCGTCCATCGATCAGCCAGCACCCTCTGCCTCTTGGTTCCAGCGCAGGTCCCACACGGCTATCAATCCTCATCGAGTGTTGGTCCCCTCACCGCATCTTGGTGTCTCAACAAATATTGGCACCAGGCCTCATCGCATCTTGACACCTCATCGGGTATTGGCCTCCTCATCGTATCTTGGATACCGCATCTCGGTCTCCTCGCTTCCCGAACCACCACCAGGGCGTCCCTGGGCCCTGTTGGAAATAAAAACACAGGCGAGGCTTTGTTCTCCAAACCCAGGCACTGACTGATATCGCTACCAGCTCAGTGCCTCTCCTTTATTCAATCTAGGTATAACATATTTACAATTTATTTCCATTTACCTACCAGTTGATACCTAGCTCTCCACTGAGCTGTGTGATGCACCTCCAAGGATGTACCTACCATTCAACAAACTTATGTATTGTTCAGTTGTTAACTATAATGTTATCTGTTAATTCACCACTGCGGAATGGGAGTCAAAGTATGACCATTATTAACCTTCATCCAGCCAACGTACATTTTTCACCTTCGGAAAAGCACAAAAATGGTCATAACTTTTTTTGTTTTTCGATGGATTTTGATGAAACTTCCTGAAAAGCTTTTTTAGTTTAGTATTCCGGGGACATAGGTGCCTGGGCCACATGGTTCCGGAGTTATTCCGGATTGTCTTGTGGTACAAAAATTGGCAACATACTTTGCACAACGTATACCTCAAGAAAGATCGCGATGAGGTAGAAGTAGACTGTTTTCGGCGAATTTGTTCAGCAACTTAAGAACTAACTAGCAACGGCAACTTTGGTTCGTGGTTCGGCCGCTAGGCGACGCCAGTGTCATAAATGTTCAAACCCTCATATCTCAGAAACCTGATAAGATAGAATGATGCTGTCTTCGGCAAAGTTCTTCAGCAAGCTCAGAACTCTCTGATAGTAACGTCTTTGGTTTGGGATTTATCCGCCAGGTGGCGCCTCGTGTCTGAAAAATTCAAACACGTATATCTCGATACCCTACTGAGGTACAAGCATGCCGTTTTCATCAAAGTTGTTCAACATGCTAAGAACTATCTGGCAATGGTGTCTGTAGTTCAAGAATTGTCCGCTAGGTGTCGCCAGGGTGAAAAATGTTCAAGCTTCTATATCTCAGAAACCTGATAAAATAGAATGATGCCGTCTTGAACAGATTTCTTCAGCAAGTTCAAAGCTGTCTGATAGTTGAGTCATTCGTGACTTATTCACTAGGTGGCACTTGTGTAAAATATTTAAACCTGTATATCTCAATACTCTAATGAGCTTAAAGCATGGCGTTTCCTGCAAAATTGTTCGGCAGGTTGAGATCTATCCGGCAATTGTGACGCTTGGTGACACCAGCAATTAAAACGTTCAATCAATGTTATCTCAAAAATCTGTTTCGAAAGTTTAAAGAAAGCTAGACGTATCTGGCATGCTTGGTTTTGATATTATTCGACAGGTTCCGTCTAGTATCAAAAATACTTGTATGATAACCATAATGATCAAGAAGTATTCCATTTTCAGCATAGTTGTTCAGCAAGCTAAGAGCTATTTGGCAGGATAGTAGGCGGTCGAGTACAGTGGTGCAAGAGGCAATACTTTTACACCGTCTTTGACCCCCTGCCGACAAATTTTGTCATCCTCATGGTCATCACCCCACAATATTGCTTCTTTTGCTCCGTTTTTCTCCCGGAAATATCACCAGGAATTTCTATAGGAATTCTTTCGGGAATTTTTCCAGGACTTTTTCCGGGGATTCCACCGGAAATTTCTCCAAGAATTCCACTGAGAATTCCACGAGAACTTCCTCCAGGAATTTCTTCAGGAAATCCTCCGGGAATTCCTCTAGGACATCCTCCAGAAATTTCACCGGGATATCCTCCAGGAATTCTTCCGGTGATTTCTCCAGGAACTCCTTCAGGGATTCCTCCAGGAATCGGGAATTTATCTAGGAATTCCTCCGGGAATTTCTCTTGGAACTCCTCCGGAAATGTCTCCGGAAACTTCTCCAGGATTTCCTCCCATCCTTCGGTAATTTCTCCAAGAATACTTCTGGATTTCTTCCAGGAATTCCCACGAGAGTTACTCCAGGAATGCCTCCGAGGATCTCTCTGGGGATTCCTTCGGTAATTTCTCCAAGAATACTTCTGGATTTTTTCCAGGAATTCCCACGAGAGTTACTCCAGGAGTGCCTCCGAGGATCTCTCTGGGAATTCCTCCGGATTTTTTTCCAGGATTTCCTCCGAGAATTTCACTGAGAATTTCTCCAAGAATAGCTTCTTTTTTTTATTATCTTTATTAAAGAGACTTTCAGCCCGTGGCAGCTCCATGAGTTTCTCCGGGAATTCCTCCATGAACTCCTCCGGGATTTTTTTCAGGAATTCCTTCAAGAATTTCTCCAGGAATTCCTCCAGGGATTTTTCCAGGAGTTCCTTCAGGAGATTTTCCTCCAGGAATTCCTCCGGGGATTACCCAGGATTTTTTTTGAATTTCTTTCGGAAAACTTCCGTTTTTTTTTTAAGGAAATCCACTTGGAATTTCTCCGGGAATTTCTTCAGGAAGTATTCCGTGATATTTTTTTTTTTTAGAAAACTCTCTGAGAATTTCTCCAGGAATTCCTCCGGGAAGTTCTCAAGAAATTCCTCCGGGAATTTCTCTGGAAACTTCTCTGGGACTTCCTCCAGAAATTGCACTAGGGCTGTCTTCAGGAAATCCTTCCAAAATTTCTCCTGGAATTCCACTGGGAATTCCTTTAGAACTTCCTTCAGGAATTTCTCCGGGAATTCCTCTAGGACTCCCATCAGGAATTCCACCGGAAATTTCCTCTGGTAATTTCTCCAGGACTTTTTCTGGGGCTTTACCAGGAATTCCTCCAGATATTTCTCCAAGAATTCCTCCTGGGATTCCTCCAGGAATTCCCTCCAGGGATTCCATCAGGAATTGTCTCCGGACATTCCTCCAGGAATTCCCTCCGGAGATTCCTCCAGAAAGGAGAATTTCCTAAAGAAATTTCCAGAGGAATTGCTGGAGAAATTCTCGAAGGAGTTCCTCGAGAAATTCCCTCAGGAATTCCTGGAAGAAGTTCTAGAAGAATTCTCAGAGGAATTCTTGGAGAAAATTCCGAACGAATTTCGGAAGAATCCCCGGAAGAATTCGTGAAGGAATTCCTGAAAGAATTTCTACAGGATTTTCTGGAAGATTTCCCGAATAAATTCCCAAAACAATTCCTAGAGGATTTCCTGGAGAAATTCCCGGAGGTATTCCTGGAGCAATTCCTGAAAAACTACCCATAGGAACTCATGGAGGAATTCCTGGATAAATTCCCGGTGATTATCCAGAATAATACCTGGGGAAATCCTGGAAACATTTCCGGAAGAGTTCCTGGAAAAGTTCCTGGACGAATCACCAGAGGAATTCCTGATGGGAGTCCAAAAGAAATTTCTTGAGAAATTTTGGAAGGATTTCCTGAAGAAATTCCTTGTGGAATTTATGGAGAAGTTCTCGTAGGAATTTCTGGAGGATTTCCCGGAGACATTCTGAGAAAAAAAATCGGAAGACTTCCTGATTAGATTCCTGGAGAAAGTCCCAGAAGTTTTTCTGAAGATACTCCCGGAGAATTTTCCGGAGGAATTCCTGGAGACATTGCCGGAGATATTCCTGAAGAAACTCCTGGAAAAAATCGAGAAGAAGTTCCTGGAGAAATTCTTGGAGGAATGCCTGAAGAAATTATTGGAGAAATTCTTGGAGGAATGCCTGAAGAACATCCCGGAGGCATTACTGAAGAAATTCCCGGAGGAATTCATGGAGGAACTAATGAAGAAATCTTGGAACCAAAATCCGGAAGAATTACTGGAACTCCTAGAGGAAATCCTGGATAAATTTCCGGACGAATTCTCGGAGAGATTCCTGGAAGAATTCCTAGAAAAATTCTCGGAGGAATTTCTAGATAAATTCCCGGTGGGATTCCCGAAGAAATCCCTGAAAGAGTTCCTGGAGGAATCCCCGGAGTGTCTGGGATAATTTATAGCAGATGCATGTAAATTTCAAGCTAATATGCTTTAAAATCAGTAAACGGCTTACCAGCAGTGGACTGCTCGGCTGACGATCAATGCTGGTGATTTACATATTCCGCGCATTTCAGTTGGTCTTCAATTTACGTGCTGTTTAATTTTCATATTTTTTTTTGCTGTGTACATTAGGCGTATAAAAGAAGAGGCAATATACGTCCATTGACGTGACAATAATAACGCCATATAACTTGAAATGACAGCTTATGCGATATACGGTGTGCCCTATTGCAACGTAATATAGAATGTATATCAAGATATATTTGTATTGTTATACGACTTTACCAGATACATCGTAATAGTCCAAAAATAACAGCATTCGCGATGAAAATTGTCGCTCTGCTATGTATGGCACAGTAGCTTAAGGCGAAACTGGAAGCATTTCCTCATTTTTTCAGTTTTTGATTTTTTTTTAAAATAACGAAGCAATATTTTCAAAATCGGTTTTCGTACACATGTAGAGTATGGATCAATGTATCTTCTGATTTTTTTTGCGCTGAAAAAGTTTTCCATTTTTTCAAAAACCATTTTTTGTTGAATTTCGTTCAAAAATGGTTTCTGCAAAAACGAAAAACATTTTCCACTACGAAAAAAATCAGAAGATACCTTGATCCATCCTCTACATGTGTACGAAAACCGATTTTGAAAATATTGCTTCGTTATTTAATAAAAAAAAATCTAAAACCATTAAGTGAGGAAATGCTTCCAGTTTTGCCTTAAAATAGTACTTTATACGATGTACTGCATGCATTCTTATGCGACTCCTGGATGTCTGAGATATGACCATAAGGTTCTTTGTTTTCACAGCTCAAAAAGATGTACATGGCATTTCACTAAACGTTAAGCCACCTCTAAAGAGCGAATACACCAAAATCCGGACAAAGTATTGATCCTGTCACAGGACAGGATATTTACACATCGACTAGCCAAAACGATGAACCTGAACGTTTGAAACGAATATTTAAACCTAAGTTCCCTGAAAAATATAAAGTATGGCAAGCAATATGTTCGTGTGTGCGAAACTCTTACATTTTTGTAACAACAGGTGTGATTGTGTGATATTCATTACATTTTTGAATAACACATCAAAATGACATCAAGAATCCTTGGAGGAGTTCTTGATGGTTCCCTGAATACATCTTTGGATAAATTTTCAGAAGAATCCTAGAGAATATTCCTAGGAGGATTTCCTGAATTAGCATTCATAAAACTATTGAAGGAATCCCAGGTGAATTTCTGTTTAATGGAATCCTTAGAGAAACTATTAAATTCATTTTTGGAGGATTTCTGGATCCTTGGAAGAATTTCTGTAAGATTACTTGGAGGAATTACTTGCTTTCACGTGTGTTGGAGGGAAACGGTCAGTTTCGTTTGCATTTTCAGTGAAGTCGATGCAGGAATCCGCTGCTGTTGCTTCCGAGAAATTGTCTTTCGGTTCATCGGGTCGTGTATTCGCATATTTGATTTTTTTTTTGGTTTATCCATCGGTGGCCGACCTGAAACTCAGCATGTGGTGTGAACTAGTGAACATTCAATATATGGTTTGGAGGCCATTCTAAACCTATTGGATACTGTCACCAAAGGCAAACACAGACAACCAGCTGAATAGGATTACCCGGTGAGTTCATTCCTTGCTATTTCCTTTTATATTTGAACATGATTTGCGCTGATGGTTGGTACACAATCATCATCATCATCATCAAGATTACTTGAAAGAATTCCCAAAGGAGTCCGGGGACAAACTCCTGATGCACGAATTACTGTTAGAATCTATAGAGGAATTTTGGAATTAATCTCTGACGGGTATTTTGCACACTTAGGAAAATTACTGAACGTTTCTAAGTTAGAATTCTCAAAGGAATCCTTGGAAAAAGTTCCAACCAAACTTTGAGTAAATTCCTCCACGAATCCATTCAAGAATGTTTGCAGAAAACATTTGAAAAATGGTTGAGGAAATCATTTGAAGAGTTTTCGAGGGAATCCTTGCAGTAACTTCTGGAAAAATCCTAGGAATAAATTTTAATTGAATTCCTTTAGAAATATCTTGTAGAGTATTAAAGATTTTTTAAAGTGTGCTTGAATAAATCACTAAAGAATTCCTGGACAAATCTACGAAGATATTGTTGAAGGATTCCTCCAAGGATTCCGATTCCTTGAACGAATTCCTGAAGGATTCATTGCAGAAATTTCGCGGGGATTCCTCGGAGAAATCCCCAATAGAATCTCTGGAAGGATTTCTGCAGGAATTTTGAAGGCATCTTGGTGCAAATTACTGTTTAATTTCTTGGAGGAATCCTGAAATAAACTCCTGAATGAATCATAGTAGAAATTATTAAAGGAATTATTGGGGAAACTTTCAAATGCGTCAATGGAGGAATACCTGAGAAATACATAAAGGAGATGTGAAGGAATCTTTAGAGGTTTTCATAAAGAATTATTGGGATAATTTTCTAAAAAATAATGATTTGCTGAAGAAATCATTGACGGCATTCTACGAAGAAGTGCTGGAAGAATCGCTGAAAAATTTCTCAGAGCAATTTCTGAAGAAATTCTGCGAAAAATTTGTGAAGCAACCCTTGGAGGTATTCTTGAAGAAAGAATACGTTACAGAATTGCTGGAAGATTTTTTGCAGAAATTCGTGACGCAATATTCGTAGGATTAGCTGAAGGATTACTAGGTTATTCTGAAAGTATCCTTGAAAGAATTGATGAAGAAATCCTTGACATGCTATGTAGAAATCCTTGAAAGCCTTCCTGAAGGAGTTCTACGAGAACTTTCTGAAGGTTTCTTGGAGATTTCCTCCTTTTAACTCTTGAAGGAATTTCAGGGGAAGTCTCTTTTACTATTCTTGGAGAAATACCTGATTGACTGGAGGATCATGAATGAGAATTCAAGTAGGAATCACAAAGAAACCCCTATTAAAATCCTTACAAAATTTGAAAGAACAATACTTTAAGGACGCCATAAGCAATTCCTGAAAGTAATTCATGGCTTTACGGCATAAATGGGCAGTCCCTGATAAATGTATGAAATTCTGTATTTAAAATACATACTAAAGAGCACCACGTTGCGGTTTAATTACATACCAAACATTCCACCAGCAGAGAGGCAAATAACTTTTCGACAACCTTGATGAAGATCCTCCGCCGAACTGAAGGATGTCTGGATTATGAGATCAACCATGTTTGAAATGCAGTATTAAAAATGCATACTTGCATCACAAAGCGCTGGAACTGTGCACTTATTGATTGATTTGTCTTTATTTGAGAGACTTTCAGCCCTTGGCTGGTTCGTCTCTTGTGCACTTATTACTTGTTAACAACATTTGAGAATTTCACGACTTATAAACAACTTTGCCGAAGAAATTGGTGATCTAGATCATAACATGAAACATTAAAAAATGCATACCAGCGCCACGTAGTGGTGTAATCACGCACCACACTTTTCATCCTTCAAGAGTCATTAGTTTTCTGTTCAACTTTGCTTACCAACTCTACATATAAAATTGAGTTTGAGTTCCCTTTGAGGCAATATAACTCACGAACGGATGAACCGATCCGTATGATATTTGCATAGTACTGTTCGTTTCCTAGACAGTTGTGTTTATATGTGGGAAGAATTTCAAAATTCAACTACACAAAAATTTCAAATCCAGTTATAATATAAATTCCATAACTGTTGTATATTTTGATTCTGCGGCATTCTGAAAATACACACAGCTAGACGCGTTCGCTAATTTTTACCGAAATCTCAACTGCTTAGCGTTCGGCAACAGGTTACCAAATTTCGGTAAAATGTTATCGTTCAACTGTCAAACTCTGATAGAGTTCGGGAAAACTGGCAAACTTTACCAAATTATTCTTGTAAAACAAACTTAACAGTTGAGATTTTGGTAAAACATTACCGAAGTCGGTGATTTTTCCTAAGTGTGTAACCAAAAAATTGTAACAAATTATAGCAAAAATTGGCTACTTTTAACGGAAATTTATTTCATGTTATGTTTATCCGATAATAATAAAAATAAAAAACTTTTTTTAGTTTGTTTAGCCATTGTTTTTGTTATGATCGAAACTTTTGTGATCGAAATCAACGCTTTTCTTTGACTGAAAATAACATCCAATCCATCACTACTATGTATTAATTGTACCGAGAATCTTGTACAGTGTAGTAGTTTCAACGAACCAAAGAAGCACTATACAATTTTCTTCTCATTGGAGTCGATCCATAGCCATTCGGATTAGGCGCTGTGCATAAACAACGTACTCATTTTTGGTCATCTCAGACCCTCCCACCTTCTCCCCCACCGTGGACTTTCGACCATACAAAACTTATGAAAAATTTGCATGGACCGTAGATTTTGACCAGACCATTCCTCTTTCCCCCTAATTTGACATATTTGGTTTACTCAATCATGAACAGGAAACACCATCGCAGTGTGTCAAAATTACCTTCAAATTTGCAGTACAATTTTAAAACGAAAAGTGACCTGCTAAGCAATGCGTCTAGAAACCCCTGTTTTAAGACATAGAAGGCGACCGCGACACCAGACGACTGTTTGGCGCTCTTGAGCACTCAATGTTCACACACAAACCACAATACATTGACAGAGTCTCTATCTCTAGTGATATCTAGTCCAGACAAAAACGGGAATCTGCAACAGGTGAAAAATTTCACTCCAAGAGCCATTTTTCGATGTCTTTTTTGATATTTAAGAACTACGTCACATCTGCAGCATTGCAGTTGCTCGAAACCGAAACCAAAACTCACAGTCAACTAAACAGCACTGTTTTCGTATCCTTGACGACAACGATCGTCGCCTATATGTCAAGCACCCTCCTCGAACCGTAGCAGCACCATATGGGAAAAACGGTTAAATACGCGCCCGCGGCGGAACCTCTCCGAACTTGATCGTGGCTCGAATTGTTATGACCAACCAACTGTTGTTGGCCATCGACGTCGTCGTAGTCACCTGGGCCTGCTGCGCTGCGAGAACCAAAACCAACAGCACCCCAAAACAAGTTGAAAGAAGAAAGGCAGGCGTGTGGATGGTTTGGTAGACGTCCCAAAAACGCTACAATATCGTGCTTGCTGCGCTTGTGGTTGTGGAACAGCCATAAGAGAGAGGCTTAAACCGGGCGCTAAGCAGGCTAAGCATCAGCGAGTTGGTTCATTCAAAGTGGCACGGCGCGGTGAGAGAGGAAACGATTCCGGTTTTGGGCCATTCATCGAGCGGTGGGGTTCGTCGAGCTGTTACGATCGATTGAGTGAATGGTAGGGACGCTGTGCTGTGGCTTCTTTTGGCTCAGAGAGTAAATAAAAGAGATTGCGGGCTTTCGTCAGCCGTTACCAAGCAAGTGGTATAAAGCTTTGAGTCACTAAATTTTTAAAGAGATGTACCAAAGTCTTTCGAGAATTTATTTTTGACAGAGCTTTACTTACATTCTATCTTTTCCTGGCGGCTCTGCTATACAATCAGTAGTTGCATGTTTTAAATTTTAGACAAGCTGACAAGCTGAAAAAAAAAATAAAGTTTTAATATGTTGAAACTAGCTTATGCATCTTATTTTTGATTTTCTTGATTTGTTACTTGATTTATCACCAAAGCAAGATAAGGGGATAGACAAAATTAACAGGATAGGCAAAATTTTCACTTTTCATAAAATGTTCAACTAGCTGTAATTTTTTGAAATGTTCATCAAATATTATCAAATTTTCAGTGTAAGTTGAGCAACTAGTTGTGTATCAGAGGTTCAAATTTGAAAAAAAAATCGGGCTATTCTTACGAAGTTAGAAAGTTTCTAGAAAAAGGCATAATTATCCGATAACCAACTTTGAGCTGTTATATCTCCGGATTCAATGAACCGAATGCTAAGAAATTTTAACCATTTCTGGAGCAACATTTGAAAAGGGCATACAAGCATTGGTAAACAATGACTTCACACGTTGCTCCTGAGCCCCCCTCAGCTTATTCATACAAACAAAGACCGTTTTCAGATAGAGCAAACATCGATCTTTCAGATAACGGTTTTTTTCGGTTTGCTCCAGATTTATGACCTATGTAATGTAAAAATTAAACTTAACCAAAAATTATGAATAAGAAAAAAGTTAAGGCGATATAATTTATTTTGTGTTTTTTAGCAAATTAGACCATTCTTAATATGCATCCCATTACTTGTTTTTCAATTTATTGTCAGCTATTTTGCTACTTCCCTTCAAAACTAATTACTATTCAAGTTAATTACAGTGAATTTAAATAAATTTTAATCACCATCTCACACTTTGAAACGATGTAGAAGTCGTAGATAATTTGGTGTGATAATAAAAACATAATCTAATGGTTATTATTTTATTCTGTGTTGAAAATTTTAAGTTAGGCCATAAGTTTTTCATGACTTATTCTTTAAGTCAAAATTTCATTCGGTTAACTAAATCCGGAGATATAACAGCTCAAAGATGGCTATCGAATAATAATGCCTTTTTCTAGAACCTTTCTAACTTTGTCAAGAACAGCCCGATCTTTTCCAAATTTAGACCACTGATACACAACTAGTTGATTAACTTACAGTTATAATTTGAGAATATTTGATGAACTTTTCGAAAAGTTTCAGCTAGATAAACATTTTTTGAAAAGTGAAAATATTGCCTGTCCTGATCATTTTGCCTATCCCCTGTATGTAAGTTAATGCAAATGTATCCTTACAAGCTCAAGTTGGGGTCCCTTAATTCGAAATTGATATTTGAATTCTTATTTCCTTTAGGAATTTTTTTAAATCTCTCCAAACTGCAAATAACGCATGAGGAAATGAAATTCTGCTTTATCGTGTGTCATGCACGGAGATTCTTTATGCTCAAGACAAAAAATTTCCATTAATCTGAGGCGCGATATAGATCTTTACAAAATTATCTGTAAGACTGGAAATGTCATTGTTAGATTAGAACTTTCATTTCGTGAAGATACATACATACATACATACATACACTGTGGTGCATAATTGATCGGACAAACGCCGATTTTCATACAAAATGGCCAAGTTTGAGATGCTGTAACTATGGTTTGCTTTGATGGATTGAGCTCAATTTTTGACACGGAACTACAAATATGCTGAATTTTGTGTATACAAAGTATAAAATGTTTTCGTTCACAGGCCTGGGCGTGGCAAGGCGTTGAAAAAATTGCAAAAGTGATCGGACAGCGGCACGCGTGTAAATCAAAGGGGTACCGCTGTCCGATCACTTTTGCAATATTTTCAACGCCTTGCGACGCCCAGATCTGTGAACAAAAACATTTTATACTTTGTATACACAAAATTCAGCATATTTGTAGTTCCGTGTCAAAAATTGAGCTCAATCCAACAAAGCAAACCATAGTTACAGCATCTTAAACTTGGCCATTTTGTATGAAAATCGGCGTTTGTCCGATCAATTATGCACCACAGTGTACATACATACATACATTTGTTCAACGTCATTAAGACAAGACATAATCAACAATAGTACGCCACAATACTCGGTGAAGATAATCCCACCAGTTTGTTGCTTAAAAGCTCGAACATAGGATATTATTTATACTACAAGAAGTTTATTACAAGATCCAAAAATCTTCATAAAAATCGTTTAACACAGTAGTTTTTATTATTTTTTATTATTTATTTTATAATAAAATCCTAAATTTCTACTCCTCTATTCGAAAATCATAACATAATACACAAACTTTGTTTTTTTTAAATCTAACTCAGCACTAATAGTGAAAACTTATGTACTGCTGAATCTCTAATTTAACGAACAATTGATTATTCGTTATTCAATTCGGTTGTTTGGATCTCTTGAAAGAATTCCTTCCATAATTTATTGAGATTTTTTTCGGCGCTTTATTTTTTCCAGTTATCCCCTTGTCGATTTTTGTTTCAAATATTCATATGCCAATTCCTTGCAATATACTTTCAATAATTCCTTTGGGGATTTACCTGCGGTTTTTTTTATAAATATTTTGCTGTAAAATTTTAAATAAGTTGTTTGGAAAAACCTTTGGTAATTCTTAGAGGAAATCCCTCAGTGATGCCTTTGAAACGGTAAGCAGAAATTACTTAGAGGATTTCTTTGGAAGCTGCTTTGAAAACTTTTTTTGGTAATATCTTTTGGATTTTTTTATTTAAGAGTTCCTTTGTAAATTCCTTTTAGGAACTTGGTTTACTACTTAAAGACATTTTTCGACTATTCTTTTGAAAATCCCGTTCGCAATTCTTCTAGAAATTCCTTCGAGGGCCCTTTGGCAAATTTCATTCAGAATTTTTCGTGATTTTTTGTTTATTTTTTAAATGTTGTTGCAGTTCGTTCAGAATTCTTTCAGAGAAATTGATTTGCAAACTCATTCAGCAGTTTCTTTTGGGAATTCCTTTGAAAATATTTTCGTAAATTTTGTTGTCGATTCTTTCAGCAATTGGACGTAATTAGTGACGTGAGTACTAGATTTGTATTAATGAACAGAATGATTGTACGGAGAGATGATAAATAATCCGTTCCTACCATGAAATAGTGCCAAAAGCGTACGTATTATGATTCCTTACCAGGATGAATTGGAAAAGGAAAAAAAGAGAAAAGAAGGCATAGAAGTATTGAAAGAAGTGGCTCAAGCGTTCCAGGAAGCAATGGTGAAGTCACAGGCACAGCAGCGACGGGCCCGATTTGCAGCCTCTGGTTCCGGCTCCAGCTCCGGTTCGAGTACCGTTCCAAAGAAGAAATGTGCACGAAAAACCAACTATTGAAATTGTATTTTGTAATTTTTAAACAATTTTGTTTAGACCCTCGGCTCTGTAGAGTTTTTTATTAAACATTTGAGCCTTTAAATAAACGAACTGGTAGAAAAAAAAAAAATATGATTCCTTACCCTGTTCGATGGTGTTTGAACAAAGCTTTGGGATCACAGTATTGTCATACCACAGACAAACAGACTTCTCACTCTACTCACTTCTCATCGTTACCCTTTTTACCGGTTAGTTCAAATATGTTATAGTTCGCAAATCGCTCGGTCACGGCGTTCTCATCATTTTTGCTCCTGTTTGACGTACGCTCACTACTGTCACCTACTGAGTGCTTTGCGTAACACAGCCTGGTTAGCATTGGGCGATTATGTGTTCGTGAGGATGATTTATATCGCAATTTGTTCCAAGTGATACGTCCCTTTGTCTGTAGTCATACTCTCCATTTCATGCAACTTCATCACCACCCTAAGTTTTGCTTAAACAGCATCACAGTAGGTATGAAATCATTATACCCACGCTGGCTGTTTGCACCATTATATTTCTGTAACGGGAAATTTCTCATCTCGCCATACAAAACCTATTCTCATTACTACTAATCTAGGATTTTACCGATCCTGTCTCATTCTTTTTTTTCTTTATGGCTCGACATTCGCATTGGAACATGGCTTGCCTCTCTTCAACTTAGTGTTCTTAGAGCACTTCCACAGTTTTTAATTGAAGGGCTTCACGGGGGTGAATCTTCGTCACGAAAAGCACTGCTCGTTTGATAGCTGAACACTAGCGAACCTGGTGGTGGAAGGCAAGCTTTTGCCTACAGCGAACATAGGGAGACAGCGTAGCACGCTTTGATGATTTTTTATTTTCCCATGGAAATTCATTCCAATCTAGTTCTCCAAGTGATAATTTTACGACTTCCACCACAAAATTTCAAATTTGTTCGAAGATGCACATCTGTTCTGTGAGGGCTTCCTTTGCCTGCCATTGCATGAATTTGTATATTGTGAGGCAATCACAATGATATCTACACTATGCCCAGGGAGTCGAGAATTTTTTTTTCCGAGCGGAACGGGAATCGAAACTGCCGTCTTGGGATTGGTAATCCATAGCCTTAAACACTAGGCTAACTGGAGACCCCATTCATTTGGGAATTTCTCTGGCATTGTTTTTGGAAAACTCTTTGGCAATTTCGTCGGATATATCTTAAACAATTTGTATAGGAAATCCTTTAGAAATTCTTCCGGTATATTCCTTCGGAATTTTCTTTGTGAGCTCTTGTAAATATCTATGTAAATTTCTTCGACAACTACTTTGAAATCATTTTTTATTTTCAATTCTTTTGACATATTATTTGCCAACGAAAAGCCAACAAAATCCAAAAAAGAATTACTGAAGAATTAAAAAAAAAATACCAAAATAATTTCTACAGGAATGGCCGAAACAATACAATAAAATAAAAATGAATTACAGGAGAAATCTCTATAAAGTTGTCGAAGAAACTAACAAATAAATGACAAAGGGAATTACAAAAAGAGTTTCCGCAGGATTAAATGCCGTGTGCATCATAGTTGTCCCATGTTCCAAAACAGCAAACTAAGAAAAACGCGTTTTATGTTCCAGCCTTGTTTCTTTCTCGACGGACAAGTGTAATAAAAAAAAACAAAGTGAATTCATCAGAATTGATGAACCTAAAATCATAAACACTTTAATGCTGATAAATCTAGCAATTTACGGGATTTTCTCGACATAAGCTGTCCCATGTCATGCGAGATTTTCAACATAAGCTGTCACGTGTTGCATTTTTTTTCATGGGCTGCCCCATGTACAAGTTTGTATCAAAAGTTATCCCATGTTTAATTTTACAAATGATACCAGGATTACCGGAGAATGTTCAGGATTCTCTCAGAGATTCTCGGACAGCTTTTTACGTGTATAAACTGAACATGGGGTAGCCTTTGAAAAAAATAAATAAATGAACATGGGACAGCTTATGATGACAAAACTGAACATGGGACAAATGGACTTGATGTTGTTTCCATAGAGTTTCTAAACAAAGTGTACTAACTGAAAGTGGATTCTGAATGCATACGCAGAAATGGACTTTTTGGTGAAACAGAATCAAAATCGTCAAAAAGTAACATGGGACAACCAGTGATGGAAAACAGTGAGGAATGCAGCTGAGTAGACACAAACGCAAAGATATCCTACTCGTGAACAACAGAAGTCAGAATATGTTCGCACTTCCTTCACTCGCGAGCTAACGAAACTGGTCGCACTCGTGATTGATTCGCGAAGCAGCTCTGAACATTTTTCAATTTTGTGAAAAAACGAATTCACACGGCCGACAGATTGACTTTTCAGGAACAATAAAGCACAAAACACTACTATCTGATGGATAATTGCTTGTTTTGCTATTAAAATCGCACTAAAATGCAATTCCCGCATCTCCACTTGTTCTTCGCGAATAAAAACTCATGAGTGTTTTTGTTTTTGTTTTGCTTCATACTCGTGAAGCAAGCGGATACGAATAAACTCATACACGACTTATTCTCGGCACCGTGAGTAAACCGTTTGTTGCTTTTACACTCGCGAGTTGATTCACGATGAGAGTGTTTCCATCTCTGGGGACAACTACGCTGCACACGGCATAATTTGCCATTGAAATTTCCAAAGAAAGATATTCTTAACGAAAGACTTGCTGGATGAATTTCTAACGAAATATAGAAAGGAAACGAAATTCTCAAAAAAAAATAAATTAACGCACGTGCTCAGAGAAATTGGTAAATCAATTTCATAATTTGATTCCAAAGAAGTTTCCAAAGAAATTGACGATCAAACTGCAACGGTATCACTAAAGACATTCCCAAAGGAACTGGACATTATTGAAGGAATCAGTGCCGGATCTAAGGGGGAGGGGCAGGGCCCCGGGCCCCCACATTTTAGGGGCCCCCACAAAAACCTTTTTGCTTGCTAAACATTAACAAAAACAAAAAAAAAAGCTTACTTGCTCATGGCATTTGTACCTCCGAGGGGCCTCCACATACGCTTTGGCCCTGGGTCCCCACAATCCTTAACCCGGGCCTGGAAGGAATTGTAAAAGGAAATCACAAAGGAATCATTAAGTGGTAATTCACAGCAAGACCCAAATCAATACTCAAATAAATTAACGAAAAAATCCGAAAACCTAACCGAAGGTGTTCCCCAACTAATTCCCAAGAGAATGCTTAAATTTGCAAAGAAATTCACAATGGTCCAGTGTGAAGAATTAGCCTAAGTTAAAATTAACGAATAAAAAGAAATAATTTAAAAAAAAAAAAACCAAATTAATCCACCTAATGGTGATAGTGCCTTTCTCGTCATATATGTTCTCACGATCTTTCCGTCGACGTAAGTCAAAGTGCTACCGGTAGTCTCTAATGTGGTGTGAGCCTTTTTTCTAGTTAACCGTTCCTCAGGTTAATAAAAAGCCGTGATGTGATGTGTCACATGGTACATTTGGTTACTTTCGATGCGGTACCAGAACAGGTTTCGGAGCGCCACCGGATCTCCCAAATATAGTTTGAGACTGTTCGATTGCTAACGTTCATTAGGTTACCTAAAAACCACGATTTGATTTATCTTATGCATGTGTATAGATCACTTTTACATTTGACCATTTCCAGTGAAACACCCAGAACTGTTTTTGGGGCACTACAGGTTGTCTAAAATATGGTCTGAGGCTTTGTTCTTACGAATCGATCATCGTGTTATTAAAAAAGGGTCTCCGGTTGGCCTAGAAGTTAAGGCTATTGATCACCAATCCAGACCCGTTCCGATCGGGAAAATTTTCTCGACTTCCTGGGCATAATGTATCATTGTACTTGCCTTACAATGTACAAATTCATACAATGGCAGGCAAAGAAAACCTTTCAATTAATAACTGTGGAAGTGCTCTAAAGAACACTAAATTGAAGAGAGCCAGGCCAAGTTCCAATGCGAACGTCGAGCCATAAAGAAGAAGATGTTATCAAAAAAGCTGCTATTTGATGTAATGTCAAACCCCGCGTATTCATCAGTCTTCAATACGACACTTTTAAATTCATACCCCGCTCATTCGAAATTCGTCGAAATTAAAAAATGATCAAATGTCACAGTGTAATACACTGTAAAAATGAATGATCCGATATTGTGATGTTATTCACATCCGCAGCGGCTTCTCGTGTAGCTACTACTTCCGGAAGTTCAAATTTGGTCTATCCGACACCTAATCCGTTTGGTGATCAACCGCAGTGAACTTCGGAAGCCAACAATCGTAAAATGAACAAGCTATCAATTCGTACCACCAAAATATCTGTAAGATTTCTGTTCAAAAACAAATCCTAAAATCTAAACAAAACTAAAATAGAGTTAGTTTATCGAGTTAAAAGTTTACCCAGGTAATTTTACAGAATCCATTGTCGAATTAGTGTGTTTTTATGGTACCACACGCATGGATTTGATTCAGTTTCACATTTACAACTTTCGGTTCACATTTTACCACTTACCGATTGTCCCTGATGTGGTCTTAGACTAGTTTCATGCAAATTAATAATCAGTTCTCCTAAAAAGTCGCAAATTGATGTAATACATGTATGGGTTTGGTTCATTCGTGCATTTCGCCAGTTCCGGCGAGGCACTCGCATCTGGTTCCGGAACACTACTGACCTGAGACTATTTTCTTGCTGACCGTTCTTTGCGTTATCGAAGAAGCCGTTATTTAATGTGCTGCGTGTATGCGTTTGGTTTTTTTTTCTACATTTGACCACTTCCATCGGGGCAACTGGAACCGGTTTCGGCACACTATTGGTTTTCCAAAGTATGGTCTATGATTTTTTTTGTTAACCGTTCATCAGCTTACCTAAAAAGTCATTAAATGTGTCGAATTTATGGGTTTGGTTCTCCTTTACATTTGACCACTTCCGATGGGGCAACCGTAATCGGTTGCGGAACACTACCGGTTGTCCCCAATATATGTCGCATGCATGGGTTTAGTTCACTTTTATGTTTGGTCACTTCCGGCGGGACACCCGGAACCGGTTCCGGGACACTACCGGTTCAGATATGGTCTGAGACTATTTTTCTGCTTACCATTCATCAAGTTATCGAAAATGCCGTAGTTTGATGTGCCGCATGGATGGGTTTGTAGCGTTTTCATATCTGGCCCCTTCCTGGGGTACCGGTCCGGAACACCTAAATGGCCATAACTCCGGAACGGCTGGACCGATCTGAACCATTTTCAATAGGAAACAATGGGACCAGATTCCGCGTCGAATGAACCGTCGGTCAATAAAATCGGTTGAGGTTTACTGCCAAAAAGTGATGTGAGTTTTTTTGTACACACACATACACACACACACATACACACACACACATACACACACACAGACATCACCTCAATTCGTCGAGCTGAGTCGATTGGTATATAAGACTTGACCCCTCCGGAGGCTCTATCAAATTTTCGTTTTTGGAGTGAAGATATAGCCTTTCTGTACACCTTGGTGTACGAGAAAGGCAAAAAAACCCAGATTAATCCACCTAGTGGTGATAGTGCCTTTCTCATCGAATATGTAACTTCAACGTTAGCCGAAATGTTCCAAATCCTGGGAACACTTTATATAGAAAGGCAAAAATTTTAACAAAACCGCCATCGATTTGTGACTTATTGATGGTACATATTCCGATGTTATGTTCAACGACAAAACAGAGATGAACAAAGTCAGACCTCTCAGTTGATTGCTTGACCACCTTAACTTTATTCACAACCACAGATCATTTTACGATCTTCGACAAAGTTTTCTTTAGCACACTTTAAGCAATATTATATTATTCTTGGTAACAAGGATTTTACCACCTTGTGAGAAAAAAGCAAAAAGGGGAATTTTCCATACAAAAATCGCAATAAGAAGAGCGAGAGCTCGTCCAGCCGTACCCAAATTTTGTGCAGTAATTTTAGACAAGAGAGGAAATTGGAAAAAAAAACTTTAGTCGGTGTTGATGCGATCAAATTATAATTTTCCTGTTAAACGTTGATCCATCCTACAATATATTGAGTCTCAAATGAGAATGGCAAATGCTCCAGAAATAAACAAAGCACTTTTTCCCAAAATGATCCATAAATCTAATAAAATGAATATGTCCGATTGTTGATTTAGTCAATTATGACAATCGGACACGCTGGTTTTGTTCGCTTTTTCGTCATTCTGGATAAAACGCTTTTTCAGTTTTGAATAAAATGCAATTCTCATTTAAGCCTTAACACCGCAGGAATCTGAAATGGTGTGATTTGATGAGCTCTCCTTGGTCACAATTTTGTTCTCTTGCATATATGAAGACTTCGACGATTCCTTCATTTTTAATCTAACCTAAAGTTTATCAGGCTAGAAATCAATCGCTAGAATTTTTTTTCACATTTGTCTGAGACTAACTGAGGCTTACCAATTGCTCAATCGACCCAGTGGCTAAACCAAGACTCCCGGATAACTAGCTCAGTAGCATGAGACCCCTAGAGCTGGGTCTACAGGGTCGGCATGCTACTGGGTAATTCGGAGGGGCTACGTGGAACAACGGGTGCAGAAACTATGGTATTTCTTTGGGCTATGACAGAGTGTGTGTGTATGGAGATATAAAGGCAAATTTATTGAAAGTTACTAGGTTGGTTCTAATTGGTTTATTTGGGCTATGGCAGGTTGTGGTTGATGAAAATCGTTGGGTACGTACCGGTGTGCTGGCGAGCGCTCGCTGACGGCTGCTGACGGCAATGGCGGATGACGGTGTCGGTCCTTATGGTCCGGTAGGTTTCAGAATGGCGGATCTTGGAGTTTGGCTAGCTTAGTGGAATGACGAATCCACGGATTTTAGGCCACTTTCGTGTCCTAGACTGGGCTATGGTGTCTTCCTTCTTTGGCACGATCGACGGGCCACGGACGAGACCGTATTGGCCACGCCGAGAAGGGTCCTCTTTGGTGATTAGGGCTGTTAGCCCGAGGAGCTCTCTCACGGTCGGTGAGTGTGACCAGAGAGCCTGGTCTTTTACTGTTAGGCGTAGACCGGTGAACCGATCTAGGCCGAATCGTGTGGACTGTGAGGGGCGATTCCGTGACAGTACCAAAATGGTAGTTCAAAAGGTCCTGTTGGAATGATCCGGAATAAAGGCACTGGTATCACAGAGACCATTTAATGTGGCATACCTGAATGAACTTAGGCTGGAATCAAGCACTATACTCGTTCACTGAACTTCTTACAAAAAGCCACTTTTAAATAAAACTCACTTGTGTCTCACACGAACGCCGAATTGAAAGTGATCATGGCGATCAGCTCGAGTCTTAAAATGCCCTCCAGTCCATGCCTTCCCATTGTTCATTAATCGTTACTCCATGTTTCCTATCCTTGGTAGCAGAACCACCCATTATGCTACCGGTTTGCCTACTTTTACTGCCACAGTTGATTTTCGCCCGCCACCCATTTTTGCCATAGTTTATTCAAATTACATTTAACATTTAGCTTACAACATATTTCTACTACCTAATACAGTTTACAATTTTAGTCTAACTCTAACCAATTCTATTTATTCCAAACACTTAACAAACAAACACTATAGTTTCCTCAACAATACGCACAAATTAAAAATAATATTGGGATAATTGTAACTGAACGGTTACATGTCATTCTGCTATTTGACATGCCGCATGCACCCGGAATCAATTTTGGATCACTACCGGTAGTTTCTGATGTGATCTGAGGCTTTTTTCTTGCTAGTTATTGAAAAAGCCGCGATTTTATGTGTCGCATGCATAGGTTTGGTTTACTTTTATATTTGGCCACTTTCGACGGAACACTTTAAATCGGTTCCCCGACATGACTTGTTGTCCCGAATATGGTCTGAGGCTATTTTATAGCTAGCCGTTCATCAGATTACCAAATAAATCATTTGATATGTTACATGTATTGGTTCTCTTTTACATTTGACCTTTTCCGGCGGGATACCCGGAATCGATTCCATAACACACTGATATGGTCAGAGTCTATTTTCTTGCCAACTGTTTATCATGTTATCTGAAAAACCGTGATTTGAGGTATCGCACGCATGGGTTTGATTCACTTTTATATTTGGCCACTTCCGGCGGGACACTCAGAACCGGTTCCGGAACACTACCGGTCCAGATATGGTTTAAGACATTTTTTTTGATAATCATTCATTAGGTTATCAAAAAATCTGCGCTTTGATATGTCACATGCATGGGTTTGGTTCACTTTTATATTTGGCTACTTCCGCCGGGACACCCGGAACCAGTTTCGGAACACTACCGACTCAGATATGATCTGAGACTATTTTCTTGCTAACCATTTAATAAGTTATCAAAAATGCCGCGCTTTGATATGTCGCATGCATGGGTTTGGTTCAATTTTATATTTTGCCACTTCCGGTGGAACACCCGGAACCGGTTCCGGAACATTTCTGGTCCAGATATGGTCTAAGACTATTTTCTTGCTAACCATTCAATAAGTAATCAAAAATGCCGCGCTTTGATATGTCGCATGCATGGGATTGGTTCACTTTTATATTTGGCCACTTCCGGCGGGACACTCAGAACCGGTTTCGGAACACTACCGGTTCAGATATGGTTTGAGACTATTTTCATGATAACCGTTCATCAAGTTATCGGAAATTCCGCAATTTGATGTGCCGCATGTATGGGTTTGTTGCATTTTCATATTTGACCCATTCCAGGGGTATCGGCCCGGAACACCTATATGGCCATAACTCCGGAACGGCTGAACCGATCCTAACCATTTTCAATAGGAAACAATGGGACGCGTCGAATGAGCCGTCGATCGTTAAAATCGGTTGATATTTACTATCTAAAAGTGAGGTGACTTTTTTTGTACACATACACACACACACACACACACATACACACACACACACACACAGACATCATCTCAACTCTTCGAGCTGAGTCGATTGGTATATGAAACTTGCCCTTCCGGGGGCTCTATCAAATTTTCGTTTTTGGAGTGAACATATAGCCTTTCGGTACACCTTGGTGTACGAGAAAGGCAAAAAACAATGGTCCAAATAATAATTATTTTCGAAATTATTTCCAAAATTCGACTCGAAAAAACACATTTTGATATGGAAGTTAATCATCAACGAACATCGTGTTTTGTAATATTATCTGCATAAATGTAATTTCTTCAGACTTCCTGAACGGAAAACTAATATACATCTTGTTTGTATTTATACTGCGTCTATCCAATCTCCGTAATTGCCTTCGTTTGTCGGCTTCCGCAGGAAGAAAAACACACTTCCTGCTTTCTATGCGCATGCATTTACTGTCGCATTCCGAGCATCCTTCATTCCAATTTATAACCACTTATGCACGCCAAATCCAATTCATCGTACCTACTCGACGATGAAAACCCAACTCACGAAGGATACAAATTTACGCGCCATCGTTTTACTGCTCTCGCACACCCCCATCGTCGGAGCAATAACAATGATAATAACGAAATAATAATCATGCTGAAGGGTGGCTGAGTCGAATCGTGGTGAAGCGTTGAAGTGCCTCCACCACCACGCATCGTTAGCGACCTCAGACAGGAGGCGGGAAAAGCTTTGTGAATGAGCATGTGAAACCACACCGGCATCGCCGCGCGTCCTCATTTGTCGGTTCTTGAGCAAGCGGAGCGTGTGCGTGTGAGCATCATCGAATTAATCATATATCCTCGAATCAATTAAGTTAATTGCATAACTTTAGCAGCAGTATCCACAAACATGCGGCATCCATAAACATCATCTCCTGCGGAAAGCTCATCCCAAGCCAAGCACAAGGTTGCATGGTACCCTAGTCGAAATTTCCACGAGGCCTCCCATTTCGGTGGTGATGATGACGGCGACGATGACCATGACGACGGTGGGTGTTGACAATGACGAGGACGAGGCCGAGTGTATCCCTCCGGCGGCGCTGTGTCGACAATGTGCGACATAAAGCACCGAGAAACAGTAACAAGCCAAGGAAAACAAGCAGCTCTTCGGACCGAACAAAAGTAGGCCGGACAGCCAGCAGCCGGATATGAACGGGAAGATAAAAGTTTGTCCCATGAGTGCCGTCGTCTCATCATGGCCTGCTACTCTGGGTTGGAGCGAGCGCACAGGAAGGATCCTAGTACAGTCGGGTCGGGAGCACACTCTTCGTAGTGTTTCTTGTTGACTCTTGAAGATGCTTCAGAGCAGGGCCAACACGACCAAGGACATGTCTGTCATGGGCGGAAATCAGGCACAGACACACACACACAGGGAGACGGTAGTCGGTATCCGGTTAGTCTATGCGACGCGGTAAAAGGACACTAATGGAGTTAGTGACGAATTAAATAACTTTTGCTGCCTCGCAGGATGTGCACTGATCATCTTTTGATGTGATTCGGGATACTTAATTATGGCATGGGAGATGCTACGTTGATGAATAGACCTGTGCGCTGACTATATTTTGATCGGTGACGGCCTGAGAAGAAGTTGTCATTACGCTCTAGAATTTGTAGTCTAAGCTTTTTCATGACCATTGATGACAAAAACCATTACGTTTGAATGAATATCTCTTTTATTTTTGTTCGGGACCATCACTGCGACCAGTGATTAGACCTATTGTGACATTGCCCGTATCCTTAGTGTAGTGTATGTTGCATTACTTCATTGCATATGAAGGGCAATAAAGTATCGATTTTGCTGCCGTTTTGTTTTCTTAGAACCATCAGAAGCTATCAAATGTTGTGATAAGGTCGCACTATTTATGTTAAGAAATCCCCAGATGATTTCAGGGAAGAATCTCAGAAGGAAATTTAGGAGGAGCCTTCAAGAAACTCCTGGAGATATCCATGAAGAAACTTCTGGACTTATCTCTGCAGGAAGTGCTATATGTAACCTTGAAGAAAATTCTGCAAGAATCACTGGTGGGTCAAGAACCTCTCTTAGAGAGCTCCCTGCAGAAACTTCTGAAGAAATACCTCATTAGAATTTTTGGAGGAGTTTCAGAAGGAAATCTATAAAGATTCTCCGAAGGAATTCCAGGAGGAATCCCTAACTGAATTCAAGCAGGAATCCAAAAACAATCACAGCAGGAATCCCCAAAAGAATTCATGAGGAATCCCGAAGGAATTCCAGCGGGAATTTCTAAAGGAATTCGAGATGAAATCCCCTAAAGATTTCTAGCAGGAATCTACGAAAAATATCCAGGAGGATGCTCTGAAGGAATTCCAGACGAAATGCCTGACAGAATTCTAGGAGGAATTGCCAAAAGAATTCCACGAGGAATCCTCGAAGGAATTCCAGGAGAAATCGCCGAAGAAATTCGAAGAGAAATCACCAAAGGAATCCCTAAGAAATTCCAGAAGAAATCCTCGACGGAATATCAGGAGGAATCCCCAAAGGAGTTTTCAGTTTAATGCTCGAAGGAAGTCCAGAAAGAATCCCCGAAGGAATTCCACAAGAAACCACCGAAGGAACTCTAGGAAGAATCCCCGAAGGAATTCTAAAAGCAATCCCCGAAAGAATTCTGGGAAGAATCTCCAAAGGATTTACAGGAGGAATCCTCTAAGGAAAAACCCTAATTAATCCACCTAGCGGTGATGGCGCCTTTCTCGTGCCTTCGAAACCCCATTTCAATAAAACTTGTTGTGTAAAATGTTGATGTATATCGCACTTTCATACAATTTCATGATACCAGACATCCTATCGTTTATCTGGCTTTTAATGTTTGAGCCTCAATTTCTTAAGAAAAAGACGCTATTTTGAATTTGAAGCTGCCATTTAGGATTTAAGATTGCCATCTTGGATGTTCTGGTCGCCATTTTTGACGTTTGGTTGAAGGATTCGTCATAGATATAATCGTCATCATTGAAAATTCGAAAGTAGTTTTCTCATTCAAAACTGAAATTTTCGCAGTGGTGTTCACTGTACTCCATTTTCCACCCGCAATACAGTGAATACATTTTCACTGCGGAAATTTCAGTTTTGAACGAGAAAACTGCTTTCGAATTTTCAATGTAGACGATTATGTCAATGACGAATCCTTCAACCTTAAGAGCCTAAATCTCTATTAAACATCCGCCATATTTAATTTTGAGCCACCACCTTGAACATTTGGCTGCCATCTTGAATTTTGGGCCGACATCGTGGAGCTTCTGGTCTCCAGTGTTAATTTGCGCACAAAACTCGCTAACCATGCTAAAGGTTACAAAAATCGCCGCAGTTTGATGTATCGCATGATGGGGCTAGTTCAGTTTTATATACGGCCAGTTATACCAGTGCTGGTCAGTATCACTGAATTGGCCATAACTCCGGAACGCCTTGGCCGATCTGGACCATTTTTGATAGCAAACAATTCCGGTTTTTCAAGCTATAATCCGGAACATCGGCCAATAGGAAGTGCCTTAAAAGTGAGGGAACTTAATTTGCGCGCACACATACATACGTTCATACATGCACACATATAGACATAATCTTAATTCGTTGAACTGAGTTGATTGGTATATGCGACTTGATCCTCCGAGCCTTTTTTTAGAAAAATCGTTTTTTGAGTGAACATATAGTTTTTAGTACACTAAGTTTACGAGAAAAGCAAACACTTCTTCCGAACTTTTTAGCTTTAGTTATCTAACTAAGCCAATAGATTCCAAGATCGGTTTTGGTAGCAAATTTAATAATCTTTCAAATGCGATAAGTTTGACCATTTTCAAGTTATAGCCAGTTAGAGACAAGCAAAGTCAAAAACATGTAAAGTTCAATTACTACGTAACGGTTTAGATTAGACCATATGTGAAAAATATTTTTTTCACCGGTGTTTGCTTGCTAACGTTCATAAGGTTATCAAAAAATCCTAACTTTGCTGTGTCGCATATATTTTGCCGCTTTCGGAGGGACACCCGGAACTGGTTACGGCACTACCGGCTGTCCATAATGTGGTCCTAACCTATTTCTTTGATAACCAGGCATCAGGTTATCAGAAAAGCCGTTATTTGTTGTATCGCATGCATGGGTTTGGTACTCTTTTAAATTTAACCACTTCCGGTGGGACATCCGGAACCGGTTCCGGAACACTACCGGTTCAGATATGGTCTGATACTGTTTTCCTGCTTACCGTTTCTCAGGATATCGAAAATGTCGCTGTTTGATGTGTCGCATGCATGGGTTTGGTTGATTTTTATATGTGACCATTTCCGGCGCGACACCCGGAACTGGTTCCGGAATACAACCGGCTGTCTCTAATGTGGTCCTAACCTATTTCTTTAATAATCAGTCATCAGGTTATCAGAAAAGCGGTTATTTGTTGTATCGCATGCATGGGTTAGGTCTTGGGTTAGGTACTCTTTTTTATTTGGCCACATCCGTCGGGACCCCCGGAACCGGTTCCGGAACACTACCGGTTCAGATGTGGTCTGATACTGTTTTCCTGCTAACCGTTCATCAGATTATCAAAAAAGCCGCTGTTTGATGTGTCGCATGCATGAGTTATGTTCAATTTGATGTTTGACCACTTCCGGCGGGACACCCAGAACCGGTTCCGGAACACTACCGGTTCAGATATGGTCCGAGACTATTTTCCTGCTCACCGTTCATCAGATAATCGTAAATGCCGTGGTTTGATCGTTGAAATCGGTTGATATTTACTATCTAAAAGTGAGGTGACCTTTTTTTGTACACATACACACACATACATACACACACACACACACACACATACACACACACAGACATCATCTCAACTCGTCGAGCTGAGTCGATTGGTATATGAAACTTGCCCCTCCGGGGGCTCTATCAAAATTTCATTTTTGGAGTGAACATATAGCCTTTCGGTACACCTTGGTGTACGAGAAAGGCAAAAAACGTGGAGGAATTTTGGAAGGAATCCACGAAGGAATTCCAAGAGGAATCCCCAATAGAATTCAAGGAGAAATTCTCGAAGGAATTCTAGGAGGGAACCCGGAAGGAATTCTAGGAGGAATCCCCGATAAAATATCAGGAGGGATCCTCGAACAAAGTTTTAGGAGGAATCTTCGAAGGAATTCCAGGAGAAATCCCCGAAGGAAATCTAGCAGGAATCTCCAATGAAATTACAGGAGAAATCCCTGCGGGAATCTCAGTGTGAACCACCGAAGCCGGGGTGAATCTCTGATGGAATTCCAAGCTTTTCAAGAGGAAACCCCGAAGGAATTCCATGGAAAATCCCCGTAGGAAGTCCAGGAGGAATCCCCGAAGGAATTTCATAAGGGATTGTTGAAGAAATTCCAGGAGGGATGCAAGAAGAAAGTTAAGGAGTAAACTTCGAAAGAAAATCTGGAAATTTCAAAAGGAATTCCCGGAGGAAGTCCAGGGGTACCCCTGAAAAAAATCCAGACGGAATCCTCGAATGATTTTCAGCGAAATCTCCCAAGGGGGATCTTCTCGGGTAGGGGGAAGGATTTGCAGGAGGTATCCCCTAAAGAATTCCTGGAGGAATTTCAGAAGGAAATCCTGGAGGAATACTTGTAACAACTCCATGAAAGATTCTTCGAGAGTATCGTGGAGATATGCCTGATTATAATACTAAGAAATTTACTCCTGTAGAAATTCCTGAATGAGCTTCTGGAGAAATCTCTGATGAATCCGTGAGTCTTCCTGGGAAAATCTCAATCTTAATCTATAAACTGAAAGAACCCCAGGCGCCAGGAGAGATCCCTGGAAGAACTTCTGGAAGAATCCCCTAAGAATTCCTGAAGGAATCGTAGAAGAAACTCTTATACAGGAATCTCTGAATAATCTTCAGGGAGAATCTCTTAATTCTCCTGTAAGATTCTCTGAAGGAACTCTGTAGTAGGCTGAGATGATTGGTATTTCTAGAGCAGGCCATGATAGGATGTTGAGATAATAAATGTCATTCTTGTTTATCTACTTGTCCAAGAAACATCTGTTTTACTGATTATTACATTGGCGACGAGTTTCTGAGCCAACGCGGTGCACTAATTTTCGTATTAATTTAGATGTGTGTGGGTATAACGTGAAGAAAAGAAGACAAATAAAAGTATATTCCGAATTAGTTAAGAGAGTATCCCCAGCAGATAAGGTTTAGTTCTTTGTTAACTTATGAAAACAAGAGGATCCTGTGCCGTGATTAATCAAAATGTAATGTGAAATAAAATCTTACGTACGGACCAACTATAGAGTCTACTCTTGACTCTACTACATTGATTTTTCAAATTTGTCCAGCGGTAAGTTAACAATAATTTGTTGAATTATTCTGTGGCAGCATTACACAACATTTGTGTGTGAAAATCTGTTCATGTAGTGCAGTGGTTTTCGACCCATTTCCCTGCTAGAGGTGTAAACTATATTTCTTATTATGGCAAGCGAGGTTGAATTCCCTCCGAGGGTGAATACCCCACAGGTTGAAAACCACTAATGTAGTGACTGTCAGCTTTTAACCATAGTAACGAACGTTTACTCGGTGAACAGTTTACAAAACCAGCCTGCTTAACAATTCACAATGTACAGCTACTTCTTGCAGTATAGTTCGATATTCAATGGATTTATGAAAACAAGATTCAAACCTAGATTCAAACTCATATTATTGATATGGGAAGAATGTAATATAAAATCAATTAGAACGTATGAGTACTGAATCATCACAAACATTAGGTACAATCTTGATAGTAATGATAGATTTTGATGTATACTCTGGCTACCGCTCTAGTTCATTTCTTTCAAGCATGGACTTAATAGCAAAGTTAACAATTTGGATTTGTTTTCTTCAATTCAAATATTCGAAAGAAATCTAGTGAAGCAAGAAATTTAAAGAGCCTTTGTTGTGAATGTGAAAAACAACTTACCGTGAAAATTCGAGTGGCAGACTTAAAATGATACACGCTAAGGCCGCTCAGCACAAAAGTGCATAATTTCCAGACTACACCAAAAATGTGTAACCCTTGCACATTCACAAAATCAGCTCCTGTGTCCACAAAATCGGTAAATTCGCAAAAAAATTTGTTCGGCAATCTAGCTAAGATTACTAATGACCTTGGGAAACAAAAAAATTATCGACATTTCGTATCTAGACGAGAGAACGAGCTGTTTTTGAGAATGTGTAACTGTAACACATTTTGTGTGGTCTGGAAATTATGCACTTATGAGTAGGGCTTACCCATTTTAGTGCTGAGCGGTTTTACTGTGTAAATTAGCCTTGCATTCTAAAATAATTTAATAATGCAAATAGAAACTAAAGAACATGATCTGATATTTATTGCTATGAAACAAATGAGGTTTTTATCGGGTTTCTTATTATTTCTGTAATATCATACACAGATTCAGGTGTCAGAGTTCAAATATCAATTCAATAAATTTATAAATTTGCCTTTATAAAGGTTTGCCTGATTGTTAAATTTTGCCGTGTTTTCTATGGATATATGAGTGTTTAAAATCACAACTTGTGTACAGTCATAGACAATGACTGTAATATTTGTTCATATAAAAAATAAAAATGATACTTGGTTACTTATTTTGTAAAACGCTCACTAAAGTAGAATGAGCCCAAAGTACAGTAGCTTCATAGAATTACAAAAAGTTCTTTCCCCTTAAAAAAAATCCTGATATGACGTAGGGAACTCTCTGAGAATTCTTATCGATTTCTGAATTTTAAACATAGGGGAGACATTTATCTTAATCTCTTTGCTGTAGCGACCGAAACAGAGAAGTGTAGTAGACCATGAATCCTAGTCAGCGTCTTGGCACGAAAGAGCAATAATAGAGGCTGCTAGCAAAGATTTTTAAGTACATGATATCCCATTCTTGCATTTCCCACACTATCGATCGGCGATCAAATTCATCCGACAAGAGCGCTTACCTGCGGCGGGAAATCGAAGCTTTTGAACAAGGCTTATCTAGGTACCTAGCATTGATTTTTAACTTCGTCGTAAACGTCATTCGAGAGAGTATCGGAGCGTTGATCGTTGCAGTCCATATCTACCAATCTCAAAGGCTAATCATTCATTAAAAAAAAATGTCTGAACTCATTTTCCAATTCGTGTGCTTGGAAATCAACTGAGAATGTTTGTAGGTCAATGCATGGGGTGAGATCCGGACAGACTTCGGATCACAAGGGCCAATGAAGATCGGGCTTGGAGAGAACTGCGTCCTATTGTCAACAGGAAATTAACTGGCTATATGTCAAATGTGAAATAGGGCCGTTAAGGGAACCATTGTGGGTTTTCCGTTTTGCCTGGCGCTTATTCTGGTTGTGTTAAAACTTGGAGAGACGCATCGGGTAACTACGCGGTTGAAGATGTTGTGGAAATATCCCTTCAAAAACCGTCGTGGAAGAAATCCCCTGTGGAACTTGGGTTGTTATTGCGTTGCCTGTGCTGTTAGGATCGTGTGTCGTAAGCAGTGTATTGACCTGGATTATGCCATGCTTAGAAAGAGCAAACCCATCGTATGTATTTGTATTGGAAATGAATGTAATTGATATGACAATGATTTCATTTTTCGATGAACATATTACGTAAATGTTAACCTAAAAAAGGCCAAGAGAAGTGGAAAATATCAAGAACTGTACAGCAATCAATCTTTGCCATTTTGTCAAATTATGAAAAAGATTTGCTGCGGTGTGCGTTTGTGTAAAAGGTCGGTTGACTACAAAGCGTGTGTTTGCCAGTCAATGTATACCTGATCATAGTTCATTAAAGATAGAAGAAGATGTTTTCAAGACGACAATCCTCTAAAAGACCAAAATGAATGTTCATTTGGTACAATATCTAGTTTGTCATGAAATGAAGAAAGTCCAAAGAGTTTTAGTCCATGTCATCAGACGATAAAGGGATATGCGTAGGGAAGGAAAAGTTCTAGTCAGCAATAGAAAAGACCAGATGTAGGAGATTCGTCTCAGCCCATTTGGCAGTCCAGTCTACCTCGATATAGATGTAGGAAGTGTGACTTCAGTCCATCTATTCGAAGGTAAAGGGACACAGCAAAGGAAACACGATGTTTCAGTCTGAAATATAAAAGACCAAATGTAGGGGATTCGTCTTAGTCCATTTGGCAGTCTAGTCTACTTCAAGATAGATGTAGGAAGTGTGACTTCAGTCCATCTATCCGAAAGTAGGGAGACATCAAAGAAAACAAGAAGTTTCAGTCGGTAATAGAAGACCTGAAAAGCCCAAATGTAGAGGGTATGTACTCTTAGTCCATTTGGAAATCTAATCTACCATGCGATAAAGGAAATCTATAGAACTTTAATTCAGTCCATTGTAAGTCTATTGTCCACAAATGTTAAATAAATCAATTAATACTATTCCAAATACAATGTTATCTTATCACAGAATAACTATTTAAATGTAGTTTCAGAATGGTCTCTATAGCTTGAAGAAACAAACAAATGGATTCGGGCAACATCTTTAGCATCCTATGGTTAAGAAAATCATCGAAAAAAAAAATCAAGCAATGGTGAGAAGATCTATCCAATGAAGAAAAAAAGAAAATGAAATACGAATGGCTAAGTATAAAGAAAAATATATACATAATCTTTTGAGTATCATTCGTGTTGTTATTATAAACCATTTTTTATCCTTACTTAGATAACCGAAGAAACCGAAAACATACTTCAGGATCATCCACATTAAACGACTGCAGTTTTACCGTGAGAACAGTTCGATAGCCTGAAATTGCTAGGAAAAGAACTAAGGACACTCGAAGATGGAAACCCTGTCGATGTACGACTTCATTATACAACTTACAATTGATTAAGATACAGTGTGCTATAATATTAGACAATGAACATTCTAATCATTTTAGAGAAAAGGAGAGATGTAGTAGGCTGAGATGATTGGTATTTCTAGAGCAGGCCATGATAGGATGTTGAGATAATAAATGTCATTCTTGTTTATCTACTTGTCCAAGAAACATCTGTTTTACTGACTATTACAGAACTCCTGGAGAGATTTCTGAAGGAAATTCTCTAGAAATCCCTGTGGAAATTCAAGAGGAATTTCTGAAGAAATATCTGCAAAAAATCCTTGAATCTCCTGAAGATAAAGCTATGTTCATTTAGAATCCGGAATGACAAAATCACGTGTATCTTAGGTGTTGGCGTAACTTTGAGGCATCAAAACACAGTTTTGTAGTCGTCTAACTGGACAGCTTCAAAGCTGCAAATATATTTAACAGTTACATAACGTTGCTTACCGAATTCATGATTATCTTACATTTCTGTGTTTTCCTGCAACCCAACTACAAGATAATCTTGTTGCTACTACTGCAATACACTAGATCTGTTAACGGCTACTTACTACGTAGACGCAACGGCCCACTGAACAGTACTGACTGACCCGAATATATTAAAAAATAACTCGCCCTTTTTTCGACGTTCTAGCGCTGTATTGTATAATAAATTACACACGGAGGATTCGCTATCGATAGGAGTGATACATTCGTCAGTTCAATTGTTCTTCTTTCGATCATTAACAGCAAATGCCATAGAACAGACGGTTGTTTCACTATACAGAGAGAACGCCGCTTTACACAGTGGTTGCGGCAACAAACATAAAAGGCCCTCAAAACAAAGGTTATTTATTGTACTTTCATGGAAAAATATCATTGAAATTATTTGTTTTTATTTTTCACACATTTTCTCACTTTTTCAGTGTTGACCTCTCGAAAAATCTGCACAACGGTGGTAAATTCTAGCAACAACCCCTTCCGCACGTTTGTTCAACAATCAGGTTATCTATGCAGTGTTCTGAGTGCCTTGACTAGTCTGACTAGGGTTCCGAAGAAAAATTGCCAAACTTTTTTTAGTGCGAAATGAGGGTCAATTCAGTGAATTGAGAAAACGCGAAATTTAAGTGTTTTTTTCGTTGATAAACACTACCCATCTGTGACGATACCACTGAACGTCTCCGGCTGTCATGGCAGCTCATCAAAATGTCTGTCCTTTAGTTCATTTATATTATTTTTTTTCTTCAAATCGTTGGAATATTATTGATTTGGTCACCTTCCAGGTGTCATTGTTTATTTTGTATTGCATCGCAACAATTAACATATTTAAAATTTTCACCTAATCATTCTATTATAGTAAATGACTTAAGGGAGTTGAATACACTCTAAAATTATTTTCCTTAAAATTACACGCAAAAAAAAATCCATGAGAAACATTTCAAATAAAAATATGTCACCAATAAATCAGAAAATCTAAAAATATTTTCATCTAAAAAAATGATATATCAAATTGATTTTTAGAAAAAATATGGATGTTCAAAAATAAATATCACAAAAATCAAAAACCAAAAACCAAAATTCACAAAATTGACGAAATGACGAAAAATGATGTTTAGATCAAAATAAAAAAAAAAAAAAACGGGTATTATGTTAACAGTGATGGCAATCTATTATCATTTCTTCAATTTTCTATCTTCTGTCTTTCCATGATATTTGATGACTCGAGCATGTTACTCGTTCAACACCCGTTCCGTTGAACCCAAGCTACCAGACGTGTCACAGCATTTTAAAGTGGATTATCGCAAAATCGAGATCCCAAAACCCAAAACCTCGAAATCATCGGAATCAAAACAATAAAATCCCTGGAGCTTAATCATGCCTGTTCATTGTTGAGCTCTTTCGACACGAAGAGGTAAACATTTCCGAGAATTCGATGGCGACGTGCCTGGATCACTGCTGGTTGGGAAGCATCGCTGACGTTTGCAGCTGTAGTAGTACATACTAGGGGCTGTCCATTAATTACGTAAGGGTTTATGGGGGGAGGGGGGTTTTGAGAAATCTTACGCGCCATACAAAAATTTTTGGGTTGTCATACAAAAAATCTTACATAGGGGGGAGGGGGTGTCGAAAAATCGCAAAAAATCCCTTACGTAATTAATGGACAGCCCCCTAGGTACTCATTCCCATCCGTTATTTGGACGTGGAAAAATACACTGGAGTGTTGTAATCTTCCGAACATGCATGCAATATAAAACGTGAGGGAGGCGGAATAACTTTAATGTTTGTGTCCTTATCGGTTGACCTAATTTCCCGAACTACGACGTCCGAAACGTTCATTTTATATTGTTAGAAAGCGATACGATTGTTCATTTTTCGGTTTCAGTTGATTCCCTCTTAGTTTTCACCCCCTTATCGAGTGGGAAACGAGCCTTTATATGCCGTGCCGAGCACCACCGAAGGGAAATTGGAAAGTCCAATCTTTTCTTTTCGCCACAAAGTTGTTTGGCACGATGGAATTCCATTCGCCGGAAAAGCCCGGAAGGAATTTAACGGTATACGGGCCTGAATGGAATCGGAAACTTCAATACACTGAGGCGTGAAGATGAAACAAGCCGGCGGATCATCCTCCCGAATACAAATTGAGATGTAGCTAAGCATTAGCAAACAACATCAATACACTTAGTACTGTCGTTTTATGTTGTAGCTTTAATGTACTCTGACTTCAGCTTGACATATGAAAACATGACAACGCATCTGACTCTAATGTTACATTAGAATCTAATGTCATACTGATGTAAAACGATATGTATATGAACATCAAGATACATAAAAAAAAACGTTAGGATCTGATGTTACATCAAAATGTAACGTCATGCTGATGTAAAAAGACGTACTCATGAGCATCAAGATACATCCGAAAACATTAAGTTCTGATGTTACATCAAATTGTAACGTCATGCTGATGTATAATGATGCAAGTATAATCATCAAGAAACATTCAAAGACATTAGGCTCTAATGTTACATTTAAAAGTAACGTCATGTAATGTAAACCGATGTTCTCATAAACATCAAGATACATCTAAAAACGATAGATTCTAATGTTACATTATGAGCTAATGTCGTACTGATGTTGAACGCTTTACTCTTTAAAAATCAAAGACATTAGATTCAGACGTTCCCTGGTGTCTCCTACATCAGGATTACATTGCGATTTAGATGTGTTTATGCAAGGTAGCATACATCAGAAAATCAAATGTTTTTGATGTCATGAACAATACCCAGAACATCACAACCTGATGTTTTCAGACATTTCTTGATGTGCAAAAACATTAGATTTAAATGTTTACAGAAGTTTTTTAATGTGCAAAAACATAAGACTTAAACGTTTTCTGATGTATGTTGATGTATGTAAACATTAGATGCAAACGATATTCTAATGTTTTACGATGTAAAAAACGTTACCTCTAGACGTTTACAAATGCAGATACATCTGAAAACGTTGGGTTCTAATGTTAAATTCTAACCCTAATTTCGTACTGATGTTGAACGACGTATTCATAAAAATTAGGAAACACCCAAAAACGTTTACTTCTAATGTTACATTAACAGCAAACGTCATGTCATGTCATGTCGTTATGTGCATAAACATCAAAATGCATTCAAAAACGTTATCTTCTAATCTTACATTATACGCCAACGTCATGCTTAAGTAATTTGAAGTACGTAAAAACATCGAAATAAACGGGGTGACATCAGATTCTAACGTTGAATCACGAGGATATCAATCGATAACGAACTTGGTTCTCCAGTTAACTAAAGGGAAGTGTCGGCTCGTGTATTGCGCATATCAAAAATTCTGATATGCATTTTTTGAAGAGGGTTACCGGACCACATGGTGGTGACCCTCTTTGGGCCTAATGTGCCCCTTTAACAAACGGTAAAGGCAACACCTCAAAATTCAAGGTAACATGTGAGGACATTAGAAAAACGTCAGAATATAATGTTTCTGTACATGAACAAACATTTGAAAACGACTAGATGTTACGTTTTTTACATCGAAAAACATTAGAATAACGTTCGAATCTAACGTTTACATACATCAACATACATCAGAAAACATTTAAATCTAATGTTTTTTCACATCTAAAAACATATGAAAACATCAGGTTCTGATGTTCAGGGTAATATTCTTGACATCAAAAAACGATTGGTTTCCTGATGTATACATTATGTTACCTTGCATAAACACATCTAAATCGCAATGTATTCTAACGTTCAACATCAGAAAACATTCAAAACGTCTGAGAACATCAGAAATACATGCGAATCACATGTTTCTGTGCGTCAAAAAAACATATAAAAACGTCTAGATTTGACGTTTTGTACATTGCAAAACATCAGAAAAAACGTTGGAATGTAACGTTTTCATACATCAATATACATCAGGGAACGTCTGAATCTATTGTTTTATACATCAACATACATCAGAAAAACGTTTGAATCTTACGTTGTTGTACATCAAAAAACATCTGAAAACGTCAGGTTTTGATGTTCTGGATAATATTCTTGACATCATAAAACATTTGATTTCCTGATGTATACATTATGTTACCTTGCATAAACACATCTAAATCGTAATGTATTCTAATGTTCAACGACAGAAGTACATTAAAACTTGATGTTGATGTACACATCAAAATTAAATGTCAGGCTAATGCAAATTTTTATTCGGGCTCGTCGTGCATAGAAGAGGCAACTCGGTTTGAGCTCTCCTGGATGTAAATCGGATTGATTTCATGGTTTATTTGTGTTTTTGTTCCGTGTTGCCTTTTGAAATTGTATTGTGAGGTTATTTACATTTTGTTATTATTACCATGCCATAATTCGATAAGCTCATATTACAAAACATATCGGTTAACCTATTATGAATTGGCTTCGGGCACATCATTTCTTGATAATAAATATCGTTAAAAGTTGATATCCGTAAGCAAAACGCGTTTTCTCTACTGCATCATATTACACATTGGCTTGATTGAAGACAACCCTATTTGCAATCGAGTACGTTATTGAATCGAACAAAAGATCCTGCATCTGAGCTTTCTGCAGATTTTGCCTATGTTACTTTGTTACAGATCTGTTGCAACAAGGGGTCTTCTTCTCAATAAGCACATCCAGGAAATGGAAGCCATGCTATCAATGCTTTTCAGTGAATTGGGATGTTGATGTACAGGGGATAGACAAAATGATCGGGACAGGCAATATTTTCACTTTTCAAAAAATGGTCAAATAGCTCAAACTTTTTGGAAAGTGCATTAAAAAATATAAAAATTATACTGTAAGTTGATCAACTAGTTGTGTATCAATGGTCCAAATTTGGAAAAGATCGGGCTATTCTACATGAAGTTAAAAAGATCCTAGAAAAAGTCATAATTATCGAATAGCCAACTTTGAGCTGTTATATCTCCGGATTCAATGAACCAAATGCAATGAAAATTTGAGTGATCATGACTTATATGATTCACTTCAATTTGAGGTTTGTGCTAACGTAAGAACCTCGACAATACGCATAAAACACGACGCGAGACAGGACACAACACTTACAGTTCTTACAACAAATTGAAAGAAATGAAATTTACCTATGGTAAACCGGTTGACTTAAAAGGTAAATTTAATTCCTTTTAATTTGTTGAAAGAAATACAAGTGTTGTCTCCTGTCTTGCGTCGCGTTTCATGTGTACCTATATGATTAGCTTTGATAAACTTTTGACATAACCTCAAATTGTTTACACGGAAGAAAATTATAGCGTTTAGATTATTTTTCTGTTTGTTTGTTTGTTAATGTATTTACGACACTTTACACCTGAAGGGTGCATTCGTGTCGGGCCAAATTCCTTTTGCAACAGATTTTATCCTATTTCACATATTAGTTTACAAATTTTCGTATAACTTAGTTTCATGTAGGAATTTCAATAATTTTTTGACAACTTCTTCTTCGTTATTCAATGCATCTTGTAAACTTGTTTCACTTATGCTATTTTCTCGTCTTTCCTTCTCATATTTTCGGCAATCAAGGATCAGATGTCGCACATCCAAAGTTGTTCCGCACGTTTCGCAAGTCGGTGGGGGTTCCTTCTTTAATAGAAAGGAATGTGTTATTCTTGTATGGCCGATCCTTAATCGTGTTAGTATACGCTGATCAGCTGGGTTTTCGTGGTCCTTCCATTCATGCGTGTGGTGTTTTACTACCCGTAGTTTCGCGTCTCTATTGTTGTACCACTTGTTATCCCACGTAAGGCGAATACTTTGTTTGACTGCTCGTAAAGCATCTTCGCCGGGTATGGAAACATCAATGGTAGGTAGTGCCCTAGCCTCGTTGGCCAAACGGTCAGCTTCAACATTTCCACTGATGCCGGCATGCCCCGGAATCCAGCAGAAGCTTATTGGTTTGTTTTGAACTTTGTGCTCAATCTCTTGGATCCACGCGTGTTTAGAAGTTCCCGCTTCTAAGGCCTGTAGACAGCTCGCAGAATCCGATAGTATTACCATTTCTCTACCGATATTCAGGATCGAAACTGCCTTCTTCACGGCGTACGCTTCTGCGGAAAAAACGCTGCAATGTTTTGGGAGGCTATACGTGCCAGTCAGGCCTCCAGTGTAATATGCAGCCCCAACCGAGTCATCTAACTTGGAGCCGTCAGTATAGACAACGGCCATTTCCTTGAAACGGGTCGAGAGTAGTTGTTGTACGACTGGACGAACTTTTTCCGGTGGGTCACCGGCCCTAACACTTTTCTTCACATCCCAAATAATCGAGGGCTTTCGTGCATTCCACACACGATCGCCCGGTCTGACGATTCGCTCGACTGTGGGGAGGGCTGTACCAGTTAGTTCAACCAATTGGTCAGAAATTCGATGACTGAGAGGAATGCTGATGTTGGGAAATTTAGACATTATTCGAATTGCCGTTCGCGCGGTGGATTGTATTGATAGTAGTTCAAACGGCAATGTACCTGCTTCGGCCATGACTGAGTCTGTTGGGCTAGTGACAAACGCCCCAGAAGCGAAACGAATCATCCTATTGTATGCTGGGGCGAGAGTTCGTAGAGCTGCTGGTCCACCTCGACTAATAAGCCCTATTCCGTAGGTTAACTTTGCAGTGATCAAAGCAGACCCAACTTGCAGCATAGTTGTCCGATTCCCACGCGGAAGTTTAGCGCCAATCATCCGGAGGATCTTCAGCCGAGATTCACACGATTTCTTCACAATCTCGCAGTGGGGTTTGAATGTCAGGGTACGATCTAACGTGACACCCAAGGTCCTCAGCCTATTAGTCTTCGGGATGGGAACTCCATCAAGGGTGATCTCGTGCACTGGTTCCCGACGTGCGTTTGGGCTGCAGTAAAATATATGAGATTTTGTTGCAGACACGGTGAATCCGACACTTTTTGCCCATTTATCGACAGCCTTGACAGCAGCCTGCATTTTGCGGAGTAGCCCTTGATGTTTTTCCTTTCGCACGACGAGGAGGATGTCGTCTGCATACACAAGTATTTCAACTTCTTTGGGTAGAGTTCGAAAAATGGGTTGCATCGCGACAAGGAATAATGTCACTGACAAAACGGACCCTTGAGGAACCCCATTCTCCAATGAGTGCTCGCGTGATAGATATCCATCAACGGACACTTGGAACATTCGTTCTGCTAGAAAGCTTTGTAATATGTTCATCATACGACCCCTAATACGCCAAGATTTCAGTGTTCGTAGTATACCATATCGCCAGGTGGTATCGTATGCTTTAGACAGATCTAAGGAAGCTATCAGACAGTGCTCGTCAACGCTTGGTAATGATGTCTCCAGCTCAGCAAAATAGGTATCGGTACCGCGCCCTGCACGAAAGGCGTGTTGGCGTTTGTCAAGTCGTCCGCTAGACTCTAACTCTGTGATTAAACGACGGTTGACGATCCGCTCGAATACTTTCGCCATGCAGCTAGTGAGTGAGATTGGCCGGAAGGCGTTTGGTCCAGAATCGTGGCAGTTAGGTTTCGGGATGGGTACCACAATGGCATTACGCCAGCTGGCTGGAAACTCGCCATTGTGCCAAATTTTGTTAAACAGCTCTAGAAGCGTCATTTTCACGGATAGAGGGAGACGTTGGAGCAGGGGGTACCCCACCATATCTGGACCTGTCGAGGTACCTCGCCCTTTGTCGAGAGACCACAGAAGTTCGTTCAGAGTGAGGTCCATGTTATACACATTTTCGGTGTTTGGCGAGAATTCTATAGACACGCGTTCAGCTGCCGCTTTTGCCATCTGAAACGATGGAGGATAGCTGGTAGTCGCTGATCTCCCACTGTAAACCCTTGCCAGTTCTTCCGCTGCTTCATCGGGCTTATCCGTGAATCCGTCCTGTAGTTTCAGGACTATCGGGCGCCGTTGACGGTTTCCACGTAAGGTATTGACTGTTCTCCACAATTCGCTTGTCGTGCTGTTAGGCGATATTTTCGCGACGAAATTTTCCCACGATTGCTCCTTTGCTTCACTAATTGCTTTGCGTGCCGCTGACCTTGCTTCCTGAAACTTCGCTAGTGCTTCTGGTTGATTTGGATGGGATCGTTGTAGTCGTCGAAGGGAACGGAGACTTTTTCGTCGCTGCCGAATTGCTGCCTTTACCTCGGGGCACCACCACGGTACTGCTTTGGGTCCAATCCGACCACTGGTACGCGGTATGCATTCAGTCGCTGCTGATATGATCTTCTCGGTGAAGGAGTCAACGTCCCATTGCGTATCTGGTCGGATGGTTTCCGTTATGATCCTTTCGTATAATGACCAATCAGCTTGGTCAAAGAGCCATTTTTGTCGTGTGGTTCTATGATTTGACCACCCAGGGATGGACACCGTTATTGGTAAGTGATCACTGTTGTGTGTGTCCGACAGGGTTCGCCAAGTGAATCTTTGGGCCAGGCTCTCGGAGCAGATCGTCACGTCAATCGCTGAAGTATTGCCCGTAGCCGGGTCAATTCGAGTAGCAGATCCATCGTTGAGAATAACCAATTGTTTTTCCAAAGTCGTTTCGGCTATATATCGGCCGAGCGCGTTCGACTCACGTGACCCCCACGCAAGATGGTGCGCATTGAAGTCACCCAGGAGTAAAATCGGGCCTTCTAGTTGTTCGAACAACCCACCAAGTGCAGCTTGACACTGATTTGAGCTTGGCGGAACATATATAGACACAATAGTTACCTGTATGGGATTATAAATCCGTACCGCAACCAGGTGTAGCGCTGTGTCCAGCTGAATTCGCTCGAAAGGTATGCCTTCTCTGATGGCAAGGCCTACCCCGTGCTGCCAGTGATGTACGGCTTTCGATTCCAGCAGCAGCGTGTAGTTCCTGCCGAGGAAGTCCGACGGGATGATGTGGCGGTCCACTTTGGTTTCTTGCAGGGCTACAACGCAAGGCTCCAGTTCGGCGATGAGATACTTCAGCTCGTTAATGTGGGCTCTGAGTCCACGGAGATTCCACTGAAGGGCAAAGCATCCGCCTGTGCAGTTGTCCGTAGCTGATCGGGAGGCGAGTGACGATACTGATGAACTACGTGTGGGCGAGTCGGCTGTAGAAGAGAGGGGTACGGCAGTAATCTCCGTGGATGAAATCTCAAGGTTGGGACTTGCCTGTGAGGCGATTTGCCCCACAGTGCCAGCTGCTGTCGAAACCATTACACTGTTTTTCCCATTACCGACAACAGCCGGCACTGGGGAATCGCTTTGTGTAATGTTTCTTCGATGACTTCCCGAGGTTCCTTCTTCAGTTGAGTGGATTGGAGCGGTTTGTATATAGTTCGAAACTGATATAGTGGCGTGCGAGGATGTTGATGATCTTCGTGTTCGTGGGTTGCCTGTGGAAGAAAGAGGTAGGGCAGTTACCTCCATCGACGAACCTTCAGAGTTGAGACTTGCCTGTGAGGCGATTTGCCCCACAGTGCCAGCTGCTGTCGAAACCATTACACTATTTTTCCCTTTACCGACAACAGCCGGCACTGGGGAATCGCATTGTGTAATGTTTCTTCGATGACTTCTCGAGGTGCCTTCTCCAGGTGATTGGGGCAGTTGCATACAGTCAGCTGAATCAGATTGCATACAGTCTTCGCTTGATGTAGATGAGTGATCAGTTGTTAGCATTTGTGTAGGGCGGCGGCTAGGGCAAAGAAGAGCTACCCCTTCCCCCTTCCGTCTATCCCAAGATTCTGGTGTCGTGGTGTATTCTATGATTGAATCGGCTACAGCGGTGAATTCATCATCAACGGGTTGGGGTATGACGTCCCGGATGACTCGTCCAACCTGCTGTACTTGCGTCGGAAGAGGTACTACACATTCCCTTCTTCCGAACCGATTATTCTCGTTGTCCGTTTTCGTGCCTTGGTTGTCGTTGATGTCCAAACGTTGTTGGGAGGTTGATCTATCGAAGATGCTGATTTGGGGGTGTCTCCGATGCCTCAGATTCTTCGCCGGAGTAATCCATTTGCGTGAGGTCGTGCGTACTAATGGCGGTTTTCTTCGGAGGTGGGCTTGGATCCGGTGACGTGGCTGGTTTGTTGGTGTTTTGTTTCGATGATCGTCCGCGTTTCGTTTCCTGTACAGCTGGAGAGTTGGTTCGGGATCGGGTTACCGGTCCGGTTGTAATTGTTGTTATACGCTTTTCTCGGCTTGCAATTTCTTTGTCTTTCTGTATCATGGCCTCTTCTAGCTCCTTCAGTTTCTTTTCAAACGCGGTCTGTTGAGCAGCAACCTGGGGACTGTCCATAAACCACGTGGTCATTTTTTTGGGACTTTTCAACCACCCCTCCCCCCCCCCCCCCGCGTGGTCATTAGTCCATACAAATTTTTTTATTTGTCCATACAAAATGGTCATTGGCCGAACCCCCCCCCCTTATGACCACGTGGTTTATGGACAGCCCCCTGGGCGTAGCTACCTGCCTGCTGCTCGACGCGTTTTCTGGCTTCCGGAAAACTCAGGTTGTCACGTACTTTCACTTTGATTATCTCAACTTCTTTCTTATACACCGGGCACTGGCGGTTTGTTGGTCGGTGGTCTCCTTTGCAGTTTAAACACAGTGTTGCTTCACCGCATTCGTCTCCATGAAACTCGCCTGAACAGTTGACACAACGCTGCGGTCCGGGACATCGAGCACGAGTATGCCCATAGCTAAAGCATCCATAGCAGAGCATAGGATTCGGAATGTACGGGCGGGTTGGGACACGTCTCAGACCGACCTTAATGGTCTCCGGGTACGTGGTCTTGCAGAAAGTTAAGATCAATGCCGGTGTATTTACTTTCTTGCCGTCCGTGTATCTGGTGATCCTCTGCACACGGATGACGTTATCTTTGGCCATCTCTGCTAATATATCTTTCTCTTCCATCCGAATCAGGTCGAATGTGGAGATGATACATCTACATACATTCAGGTTGGGATGGGGAACAACTTCAACCTCCGTTCCGTCGATGAGTCTCGTCAATTTGAGAAGCTTGGTCACTTGAGTCGGATCACGTACCATCAGGGTGTACTTGGTGCCTTGTGCTTCCGATTTCGCATCTTCAATTTCGCCACCAGCACAAGCCTCAACTGATTTCCCGATAATGTATGGGTTGAACGGCAGCGTAACACCATTCTTACCAGACAGTTGGAGGTACGTTAACTCGCCAAAACTGTTTGTTGGATCCAAATACAATGGCAGTCGGCGTCCAACTGACCCCCCTGGGTCGCCGCTACTAGCGGCCGCCATGATAGGTTAGGTTGGTTTCGCCTCAATGGCAACGGTCACCCGTTACCTACCCCGAGCGAGTCAAAAAATAAATGAAAATCCTATCTTCTCACTCCTTCAACCTTATGTTGCTTTTATTTTGCACCACACTGTAGATGGACGACACTGCAACGTTCCCCGGATGTCAATCCAAATCTTCTCAACTTTCAATAATATTCTTCAAAACTTATCGTCACTTTTTATTTTACGAAAAAACTTTCTTCGGGCGCACCGCGTCCCACATCACTGAAACGGTGAATGAAATCGCCGGGGAAGCCGACTGACCACCGTTTGTTTTGTTGTTTCAACCACGTACGGTATGCACTGGATCACTGTTTTCGGTCGGTTTTTCACCGATTTTCACCAAACTTCCACTATTATTCCCTTCTGGACCGCTTTACGCACCGATTAGTGTACGTTTCGGCCGCGGCATTCGCGAAAAACTCGGAAAAATCACCTCGTTTGATTCGAGAGCGCGTACTATAGCAAGCACACAAGACGGCGCGTCGAAACGTGGTGATTATTTTTCTGATATATCATCGAATTATCGAGTATTTCAACATCACTTTAAAATTCGAGTTTATTGTTTATTTGAAATCGCTCTAATTGACTTCAAAATGAATAAGCTTTGAAAGAAAGTAACAAAATAAACAATAAATTGAAAAAGTAATGGGAAGCATATTGAAATTACACTGATTTACTAAAAAATCACAAAATAAATGAAATTGCTTATTAATAATTTCAAGTTATCGGATAATTACGACTTTTTCTTGCATCCTTCTAACTTCATGTAGAATAGCCCGATCTCTCCCAAATTTGGACCATCGATACACAACTAAATGATCAACTTACAGGAAAAATTTAGATTTTTTATGCACTTTTCAAAAAGTTACAGCTATTTGATCATTTTTTGAAAAATGAAAATTTTGCCTGTCCCGATCATTTTGTCCATCCCCTGTAGGTGATTTCTTTGGAATGTTATATATAGATATGGTAAAGTGGGGAAAGATGGGTCACCAATGAAATGGATCTCTATTACTTTCTTAATGCATATCAAATTTCCCGTTACTCTATCACAGCTCCTAATTGCACTAAGGGTGTGAACCATTTCGCTTATTCGTTTAACTTTTAGTTAAAATTTGACACTTTGGGGGTTATTTTTCATCGGATGGTTAAAAAATAACTACGAGGGCGGCCCATTTGAAATGTGACAGACGAGAAGTTATTTGGAACAAAGTACAGTACGCAGCCAAATCATTGCGAACAAAAAATAACTATCGAACTGTCAAAGCTAAAACTGTTAGTTTTGGATAAATGTTTATAGCATTTCCAAACAGTTTCATTCGGAATCTTGATAGAATGTCTGGAAAAACCGTGAATAAAGTTGAACTTTAAGAGAAAGTATAACAAGATTCCCGAAAGAACAACGTATACAAGTTCATGTTTTTGAAAGCCTTTGATAATCGGTCCAAAAATCCTGATACATGTACATACTGGGTAAATTTCTGGAATATTTCTCAAAACAATTCCCAACGGAATCCGTGTTCTTTTTTAATTTTGCTTCGAAAAAGTTGTGTAAAAATTTCGGGAAATAATACTAGTAAATTTGTTTGAAAAACATAACATCTTTCACATTTTGCAGAAGCTTGGCTGAAAACGTGTCTATTAGTTTTTATAGGAGTTTATGGTGAATGTTGAAGCCACTCTTCGAATTTTCAAAAACACATATCTGAAGAACCAACCAACGGTTTGTGCTGAAAAGTTGACCAATTGGTAACTTGCTGGTGGTGACCATACAACCGACTTTTCAGTTCAAACAAAAAATAACTATCGAACTGTCAAAGCTAACCCTGGTCTGGAGTAGGGTTATTTTTAACCGAACGCAAAATAACTATCGAAGTGTCAAATTTTAACTAAAAGTTAAACGAACCAGCGAAACGGTTCATAGCCTAAGCAGCTGATGTAAGCAGGAATGCCATATATACAGATTCATCTGTATTATATAGATTTTTGAGCATCCGTACAGATTTCGTTTTATATGAAACACAGATTTTTTAGCCATATGTTCAATTTTATTTTTGTATGGGTTACAGATTTTTCACCCAAATTATGCATGGAGTACAGATTTTTGAAAAATGCGATACAGATTTTTCAAAAAATCATCTGGCATCCCTGGATGTAAGATTGTAGAAAGCTCCTCAAGTTTGAAACCTGTGTTGACAAGAAATTTTCAAAACGTGACCCATCTAGCCTCACCTCATTTTTGCGAGGGGCAAGATGGGTCCGCTAGCAGAAAACTCGATTTTTCTCTAACAAGAAACAATATATCTTCTGATTTTTTCTTTGTTCTTCCAAACATTACAAACACACATATTAGATAAAGGTAGTGATGATACATTTTGGTAGTTTATTCTATGGAGCACAAGATCATGTATTTTATCGGACAAAATTATTGAAACAATCAAGCAGTAAATCATACGGTAGAAGAGGACGCTGACCTATTTTGCCTCCACAACCACATAGGGGAAATTGTGTATTTTCGGCAGTTTTGCTCTCTTCGTCATGGGGGGTTTTTTGAAAGCTGTTGAACTCAGAGTGTGCCTCAAATCCTTCCCAACCAAGCTGAATAAAACGACCAAGTTTTAGAAAATTTGTCCGACAAAAAATCCCCAAGACAAAGAAAACTAACCTGTCGAAAATACCCATCGTCACCCTACATCTATTTAGTGGACATTTCAATTTTCGAAATGTCGAATGTTACATAAAATCGAAGCAATTTTTAATTTTGATTCTATATGAATTGTATACTAAAATGTACCAAATTTCAGAAAATTAGGCCGACAAAAACTCCTCATGTATAGAAGTGTCACAAAGAATTCTTTTACGAAATCTGGCATAAATTACATTATTTCATAATTCTTTTAAAAACTCGTTCATTGATTCTTTCAAATATTTCTTTAGACATTTATACAGAAATTTCTCCAGATATTGCTTTAATACAAACTTTAGTAATGCCTTCAGAAACTATTCCAGTGTTTTCCAGGAAATGTTTCACTCCTTTTTTAAAAAAAATGTACTGAGGATACTTAGACAATTCTTCCAAGGATTTCACCAGAAAATCTATAGCAACTTTCAATTTCTCCAGAAATTTCACGAGGGATTCCACCAGGAGTTTCACAAAGAGTTGTGTATGAGTTTCTGCAGAAATACCTCCAGGTATTTCTCTTGATAATCCTTCAGAGATTCACCCTTTTTTCAGGACTCCATCGGAACTTACTTTAATCGTTCTCTCAAACGATCTTCCAAGGCTTAATTCCAAAATTTTCTGCGGGGTTTGCTTTGAACATTTCTGCAGGGATATTTGTTTTTTGTTTGAAAATCTTAACTTCTGTCAGAAAATCTTCCTGGTATTCCTTTAGAAATTCCTCCAGGGACTCTTTTTAATACAAAATGTGAGATTCATTTGGGATTTTTCTGAAAGGATTCCTATAATAACTGTCTTGAGTGTTCCTTCACATTCTTTTCAGATTCTTTCAGAGGATCTCCCATGGATTTAACTATAAAGTTGGCTAATATTTTTTTCAGAAACATTATCTCCAAGTTTTCCTTTAGAGTTTTCTTTATAAATTAATCCAAGGATTACCTTGAAAATAAAAATACACAGATTTTTCGATGATTCTTTCAATGAGCTTTGCTGAAGTCCATCCTAGAGTTCATTTAAAAAAAAAATTCACGAGTTTCTTAAAAAAATCTCCCATGGATTCTTAACGAAATTTTTTCGAAGACTTCTTTGGAAACTCCTCGTAGATTAACTTTAAAAAATCATCCTAAAGTAATTCAGTCAGAAATTCTTTTACAATATCTTCTAAGGATTCCTTAAGACTTATTATTATTATTATTATTATCTTTATTTACGAGATTTTCAGCCCTGGGCTGGTTCATCTCGGTCCTTAAGACTTTAAAATGTCGTCCAGAAATTGCTCCAAGAACTCTTTAAGAAAGTCTTGCACGGATAGCTTCCAAAAATGTTGCATGGATTTCTTTAGAAAATACTTCAATGATTCCTTTCAAAATATTTTGTATAGATTGTTCCATTCATCTACGAATCTCTTCAGATATTTTTTTTAAGAGATTCCTCAAGAACATTCTCAAACCATTAATTCAGAAAAACTTCCATGAGTTTTCTCAAAAATACTCCAAGGATTTTTTAGATCATCCACAGATACATTAAAAATCTGAAATTCAGAAGCTCTTCAAAATTTTCTCAGAACCTTTCTAAAGAATGTTCTCCAAAAATGCTATAGAAGTTCTACAAAAGAATATTAAAGAAATTACCAAGATTTCATCGGTGTCAGGCCATTCGGCCGAAGGTCATTAGGCCGAAGGCCATTCGGCCGAAGGTCATTAGGCCGAAGGCCATTCGGCCGAATGGTCATTAGGCCGAATGGTCATTAGGCCGAATGGTCATTAGGCCGAATGGTCATCAGGCCGAATGGTCATTGGGTCTTCTTCTTGCCGTTACGTCCCCACTGAGACAAAGCCTGCTTCTCAGCTTATTAACTGAGAGCTTCCTCTGCAAATGACCATTTTGCATGTGTGTATCGTGTGACAGGCACGAAGATACTTTATTGATGCTGAATCTACTGATATTTTACCCATGAATTTTTCCTTCTTTTAAATATAGGCTGTTCTTTCTAGTATCATTGCTGAAATAGTTTTTGGCGCTGAAACTGCTGATATCACCGTTCAACAGTGGTTCACGCTATGGGATGAAATTAAAAGTAACAGGGGTTTGGGACCCCAGAAGTGTCATAGTGAAGGAATTTTTGAAAAATAATGGACCGCGGCCCCACAGTTCAAAACCGAAATTTGTATGGGGAACTAGGGGTGTTCATTTCTGTAGGACAATCCTTAACCAGCCGGGACTTTGTGGCTTCAAATGGCTCGTTCTCCGAAACTAGGCCACCAAATTACAATCGGTTTGAAGCATCATCAAGGGGAAGAGTATATCTAAAGAATGATATGGTGGGGATCCCCCCTGACCCTCCCCCTTTTTGCTGCGGGCGGATCTAAGTGTGACATGATACATAATTTTCGCACATCATAATAATTTCGACTGGAAACAGTGTTTTTGAATCGCTGTTAGTGACAAATCATTATATAAATGTTGTTCCGGACCTGATGAGGCCATTTGGTTGGCACGGGTTATCCGGTGGCCACGGAACAGGTTCTGGGGACCACAGGGTCTCAGGCGGAAATGGCCAATTTTTTATTTCAAAAGAACACCATCATGCGACAACTCAAAATCTGCAAAATTCCGTGTGTAATCCAATAGAACCAAAAATTATAGATTTACCCAATGCTGGACACCCGGTGGCCATGGAACAGGTTCAGGGGACCCCAGGGTATCTGGCAGAAATGGTCAATTTTCGATGATAAAAGAACCCCATCATGCGACACCTCAAAATTTGCATAATTCCGTGTGTAATCCAGTAGAACCAAAAATTATAGTTTTACCCAATGCTGGGCACCCGGTGGACACGGAACAAGTTCTGGGGACCACAGGGTCTCCGACAGAAATGGCCAATTTTTGATTCCAAAATAACCCCATCATGCGACACCTCAAAATTTGCACAATTCCGTGTGTAGTCTAGAAGAACCAAAAATTTTAGTTTTACCCAACGCTGGGCACCCGGAGGCCACGGAACAGGTTCAGGGGACCCCAGGGTATCTGGCAGAAATGGTCAATTTTCGATGATGAAAGAACCCCATCATGCGACACCTCAAAATTTGCATAATTCCGTGTGTAATCCAATAGAACCAAAAATTATAGATTTACCCAATGCTGGACACCCGGTGGCCATGGAACAGGTTCAGGGGACCCCAGGGTATCTGGCAGAAATGGTCAATTTTCGATGATAAAAGAACCCCATCATGCGACACCTCAAAATTTGCATAATTCCGTGTGTAATCCAGTAGAACCAAAAATTATAGTTTTACCCAATGCTGGGCACCCGGTGGACACGGAACAAGTTCTGGGGACCACAGGGTCTCCGACAGAAATGGCCAATTTTTGATTCCAAAATAACCCCATCATGCGACACCTCAAAATTTGCACAATTCCGTGTGTAGTCTAGAAGAACCAAAAATTTTAGTTTTACCCAACGCTGGGCACCCGGAGGCCACGGAACAGGTTCAGGGGACCCCAGGGTATCTGGCAGAAATGGTCAATTTTCGATGATGAAAGAACCCCATCATGCGACACCTCAAAATTTGCATAATTCCGTGTGTAATCCAATAGAACCAAAAATTATAGATTTACCCAATGCTGGACACCCGGTGGCCATGGAACAGGTTCAGGGGACCCCAGGGTATCTGGCAGAAATGGTCAATTTTCGATGATAAAAGAACCCCATCATGCGACACCTCAAAATTTGCATAATTCCGTGTGTAATCCAATAGAACCAAAAATTATAGATTTACCCAATGCTGGACACCCGGTGGCCATGGAACAGGTTCAGGGGACCCCAGGGTATCTGGCAGAAATGGTAAATTTTCGATGATAAAAGAACCCCATCATGCGACACCTCAAAATTTGCATAATTCCGTGTGTAATCCAATAGAACCAAAAATTATAGTTTTACCCAATGCTGGGCACCCGGTGGACACGGAACACCCGTGCCAACCAAATGGCCTCATCAGGTCCGGAACAACATTTATATAATGATTTGTCACTAACAGCGATTCAAAAACACTGTTTCCAGTCGAAATTATATTGGTTCTATTGGATTACACACGGAATTATGCAAATTTTGAGGTGTCGCATGATGGGGTTCTTTCATCATCGAAAATTGACCATTTCTGCCAGATACCCTGGGGTCCCCTGAACCTGTTCCGTGGCCTCCGGGTGCCCAGCGTTGGGTAAAACTAAAATTTTTGGTTCTTCTAGACTACACACGGAATTGTGCAAATTTTGAGGTGTCGCATGATGGGGTTATTTTGGAATCAAAAATTGGCCATTTCTGTCGGAGACCCTGTGGTCCCCAGAACTTGTTCCGTGTCCACCGGGTGCCCAGCATTGGGTAAAACTATAATTTTTGGTTCTACTGGATTACACACGGAATTATGCAAATTTTGAGGTGTCGCATGATGGGGTTCTTTTATCATCGAAAATTGACCATTTCTGCCAGATACCCTGGGGTCCCCTGAACCTGTTCCATGGCCACCGGGTGTCCAGCATTGGGTAAATCTATAATTTTTGGTTCTATTGGATTACACACGGAATTTTGCAGATTTTGAGTTGTCGCATGATGGTGTTCTTTTGAAATAAAAAATTGGCCATTTCCGCCTGAGACCCTGTGGTCCCCAGAACCTGTTCCGTGGCCACCGGATAACCCGTGCCAACCAAATGGCCTCATCAGGTCCGGAACAACATTTATATAATGATTTGTCACTAACAGCGATTCAAAAACACTGTTTCCAGTCGAAATTATATTGGTTCTATTGGATTACACACGGAATTATGCAAATTTTGAGGTGTCGCATGATGGGGTTCTTTCATCATCGAAAATTGACCATTTCTGCCAGATACCCTGGGGTCCCCTGAACCTGTTCCGTGGCCTCCGGGTGCCCAGCGTTGGGTAAAACTAAAATTTTTGGTTCTTCTAGACTACACACGGAATTGTGCAAATTTTGAGGTGTCGCATGATGGGGTTATTTTGGAATCAAAAATTGGCCATTTCTGTCGGAGACCCTGTGGTCCCCAGAACTTGTTCCGTGTCCACCGGGTGCCCAGCATTGGGTAAAACTATAATTTTTGGTTCTACTGGATTACACACGGAATTATGCAAATTTTGAGGTGTCGCATGATGGGGTTCTTTTATCATCGAAAATTGACCATTTCTGCCAGATACCCTGGGGTCCCCTGAACCTGTTCCATGGCCACCGGGTGTCCAGCATTGGGTAAATCTATAATTTTTGGTTCTATTGGATTACACACGGAATTTTGCAGATTTTGAGTTGTCGCATGATGGTGTTCTTTTGAAATAAAAAATTGGCCATTTCCGCCTGAGACCCTGTGGTCCCCAGAACCTGTTCCGTGGCCACCGGATAACCCGTGCCAACCAAATGGCCTCATCAGGTCCGGAACAACATTTATATAATGATTTGTCACTAACAGCGATTCAAAAACACTGTTTCCAGTCGAAATTATATTGGTTCTATTGGATTACACACGGAATTATGCAAATTTTGAGGTGTCGCATGATGGGGTTCTTTCATCATCGAAAATTGACCATTTCTGCCAGATACCCTGGGGTCCCCTGAACCTGTTCCGTGGCCTCCGGGTGCCCAGCGTTGGGTAAAACTAAAATTTTTGGTTCTTCTAGACTACACACGGAATTGTGCAAATTTTGAGGTGTCGCATGATGGGGTTATTTTGGAATCAAAAATTGGCCATTTCTGTCGGAGACCCTGTGGTCCCCAGAACTTGTTCCGTGTCCACCGGGTGCCCAGCATTGGGTAAAACTATAATTTTTGGTTCTACTGGATTACACACGGAATTATGCAAATTTTGAGGTGTCGCATGATGGGGTTCTTTTATCATCGAAAATTGACCATTTCTGCCAGATACCCTGGGGTCCCCTGAACCTGTTCCATGGCCACCGGGTGTCCAGCATTGGGTAAATCTATAATTTTTGGTTCTATTGGATTACACACGGAATTTTGCAGATTTTGAGTTGTCGCATGATGGTGTTCTTTTGAAATAAAAAATTGGCCATTTCCGCCTGAGACCCTGTGGTCCCCAGAACCTGTTCCGTGGCCACCGGATAACCCGTGCCAACCAAATGGCCTCATCAGGTCCGGAACAACATTTATATAATGATTTGTCACTAACAGCGATTCAAAAACACTGTTTCCAGTCGAAATTATATTGGTTCTATTGGATTACACACGGAATTATGCAAATTTTGAGGTGTCGCATGATGGGGTTCTTTCATCATCGAAAATTGACCATTTCTGCCAGATACCCTGGGGTCCCCTGAACCTGTTCCGTGGCCTCCGGGTGCCCAGCGTTGGGTAAAACTAAAATTTTTGGTTCTTCTAGACTACACACGGAATTGTGCAAATTTTGAGGTGTCGCATGATGGGGTTATTTTGGAATCAAAAATTGGCCATTTCTGTCGGAGACCCTGTGGTCCCCAGAACTTGTTCCGTGTCCACCGGGTGCCCAGCATTGGGTAAAACTATAATTTTTGGTTCTACTGGATTACACACGGAATTATGCAAATTTTGAGGTGTCGCATGATGGGGTTCTTTTATCATCGAAAATTGACCATTTCTGCCAGATACCCTGGGGTCCCCTGAACCTGTTCCATGGCCACCGGGTGTCCAGCATTGGGTAAATCTATAATTTTTGGTTCTATTGGATTACACACGGAATTTTGCAGATTTTGAGTTGTCGCATGATGGTGTTCTTTTGAAATAAAAAATTGGCCATTTCCGCCTGAGACCCTGTGGTCCCCAGAACCTGTTCCGTGGCCACCGGATAACCCGTGCCAACCAAATGGCCTCATCAGGTCCGGAACAACATTTATATAATGATTTGTCACTAACAGCGATTCAAAAACACTGTTTCCAGTCGAAATTATTATGATGTGCGAAAATTATGTATCATGTCACACTTAGATCCGCCCGCAGCAAAAAGGGGGAGGGTCAGCGGGGATCCCCACCATATCATTCTTTAGATATACTCTTCCCCTTGATGATGCTTCAAACCGATTGTAATTTGGTGGCCTAGTTTCGGAGAACGAGCCATTTGAAGCCACAAAGTCCCGGCTGGTTAAGGATTGTCCTACAGAAATGAACACCCCTAGTTCCCCATACAAATTTCGGTTTTGAACTGTGGGGCCGCGGTCCATTATTTTTCAAAAATTCCTTCACTATGACACTTCTGGGGTCCCAAACCCCTGTTACTTTTAATTTCATTCCATAGCGTGAACTTTTCTCATTTTTTGTCGAGCAGTGTATTCAATTCATAAATTTTTCCTTCTTTAAAACATAGGCTATTCTTTCTAGTTCCATTGTTAAACTAGTTTTTGTCAAAAATTGTTGGAAAAGGTAAAAACAACGGCTAACTTTCAATTCGTCCTGATGACCATTCGGCCTAATGACCATTCGGCCTAATGACCTTCGGCCTAATGGCCTTCGGCCTAATGACCTTCGGCCTAATGACCCAGCATCGATTTCATCACATTTATCTAAATATTTCTTCAAGGCATTTCTCTTCCAGGTATTGCTCCAAGGATTTCTTAGGAAAGTCTTAGAAAATCCTCCAAGGAGTCCTTCAGAAATTTTTCCACACATTCTTTCAGAGATTTTTGTAAGGATTCTTGCTGGAAGCCATTCTTGCAGTGATTCCTGCTGAAAATCACGCAGAGATTTCATCAGAAATGCCACCGGGTATTTCTCTATGTTTTTTTTTTTTGGTTTAGAAATTCCTCCAAGCGTTCCTCTTGAAATTTCCAGGAATTCATTAAAAAAAATGTTTAGGATTTTTATTGGGGGATTTCTCCAGGATTTTGTTCCCAAAAATGTCTTATTAGTTTTTGTTAGTCTTACTTTTTGTGACGGTTATTGATTGGACTTGTTATTTATACTTTCAAAATTGTATTCTTACCTCTCGTTATGTAAACTCAAATGAAGCCGAAAGTGATGTACTTCAAACTTGGTTTCATAGAGCCAATACCCCTCTCACTAAGTTTCATTCCAATGCTTGTGTTCAATGCTTCATGTCTTTTCATCACTAACCTCATTTTTGTAGATAAGTAACTCTCGCTGAGACCGGCCCACTATTTACATCATATCTTCATAAATGTTTTAGGTGGTGATTTTCTGAAAGTCCTCGCCAAAAAAGTATGGAAAATGCATTTGGTTACTCAAATTAATGGACCTCCCGTTAGTTGGAGCCATCACAACCTATGCAGACCTCTCGATTTTGGTCAAATGGTGGCTCATTTGAACTGTTATAACTCGAAAGTTTCGCCCAAAACCACCTCAAAACGAAAAGAGGAAAGATAGAGCTACTATTTACAATTATAAAAAAACTAGCTGTCCCCGGCAAACTTTGTCTTACCTACTGCGTTTTTCGACGGATAAAGTTTCTAGTCCAAGTCCCCGTTTAAAATGTATGAAAACCCGATTTTCAAAAAACTCAATTTTTCCATGTTTTCCGCCTCATAAACATTCCTTGGGTGAAAACTAACAGAACAAAACTCAGACGACCCAAATCGGACCATCCGTTCGCAACTTACGCGCGGTCCCACGTATGCCACTACATTTTTGGGTCGGCCATATTGATTTTGGCCGCCACCATTTTGGATTTTTGTACCAATTTTTTTTTCTCCACGATGGCAACCACCGATTTTCAAAATTTTTCATACAAAAACTTTTTTTTTCACCATAATGACAACCACTGATTTTCTTAATGTTTGCATCAATTGAAAGCTGAGACATTTATACATAACATATCAAAAATTAGAGATGTAGGGTCTTGTACTATTTGGGCAGGTGTACCTTTTTTGGGCACTTGCCGCTATAACTAAGTCAATTTCAAACCGATTGAATTGAAATTTGGTATAGAGTTAGGCACGCACAGTATCTAACTCTGCACAAAAATTCAAATCAATCGATTTGAAATTGACTTAGTTATAGCGGCAAGTGCCCAAAATAGGTACACCTGCTCAAATGGTACAAGACCCTACATCTCTAATTTTTGATATGTTATGTATAAATGTCTCAGTTTTCAATTGATGCAAAAATTTCGAAAATCAGTGATTGTCATCATGGTGAAAAAAAAGTTTTTGTATGAAAATCCAAGATGGCGGCCAAAATCAATATGGCCGACCCAACTTTTTATTATTGTAAATAGTAGCTATATCTTTCCTCGTTTCAACAACAATTCGTTTTGAGGTGGTTTTCGACGAAACTTTCGAGTTATAACGGTTTAAATGAGCCACCATTTGACAAAATCGAGGGGTCTGCAAACATTGTTGTGGCTCTAACTAACAGGGGGCTCACCAATTTAAGTAACCAATTGCATTTTTTTACTTTTTTGGCGAGAGCTTTCAGAAAATCGCCACCTTAAGCATTTTTAAAGACAAGGTGTAAATACCCAAGTAGCACCTGCAACTAAAATAGAAATGATCATCGTTGCAAACATGTTGCAACTGAGTTTTCATGAAACATCGGATGTTTTTATTTGGATTCAGAAAATAAAAACATCTGAAACAAAATTAAAACCAATTGAAATCCTGTTGTCAAAGCCAAACTGAGGTATAACATATCTATAACAACTAGCGAAATATAAATAAACGTCATCGCTAGTTGAAACTTGCGAAACCAATTTATAACTGAGGTATAATCTGATTGTTTCAACGAATCTTAGTTACGACCGTTTACAAACCAAAACAACCAAAACATTGATACTGATTGTTATAAACATGTTTACTTGGAACTAATTTAGAACAACGAAAAATTTTGACAGGAGGGGTGGAAGCTGCAAAATGTGCGACAAAATGTTTTTGGAATCATAAAAATAATTAAATGCACTATAAAAACCTGAATGTTTCCAAAAAAACAAAGTCATGTACAAATAAAATTTATCATTTTCTTCATAAATTTTTCAACATTTACTATAATATTATTAAATTAAAGTGTTTAAAAAATTAATTGAAGGTAAAACATTTTCGTAAAAATTCAAGTTTATTTTCATATTTGAACAATTGATTCATAATTATACCATAGTTGCTCCATATGAAATAGAAATAGCATCATAAACATCAGTAAATTGATCAATAGAGAGTTCATACATTATACCATTCCTTCTTCAACCCAAGAAGAATATGCAAGCACTGATAAATGCTTCATTTCTTGTTAAATCTATATATATAAAATGAATTTCTGTCTGTCTGTCTGTCTGTCTGTCTGTCTGTCTGTCTGACCGCTATGGATTCGGAAACTACTGAACCGATCGGCGTGAAATTTTGTATGAAGGTGGGTTTGGGGCCGGGGAAGGTTCTTAGCATAGTGTGAGAACCCTCCCCCCACTGGAAAGGGGGGCTCCCATACAAATGAAACAGAAATGTGCTGAGAGAACAGCTCAACAGTCAAAAGCAACAAAACCAATCTAGAGTGCGGTGCTCCAGTGACCGCAGTCCAGTGACACTTGACAAATTTGAATTGCCAATATCAATGTTGAGGCAAACACGGCGGTGGCTGGCTAGGTGGGCCCCGATAGCCACAGAGGAAAGGCCGGGGGTTTCTGACCCAACGGGTGCGACGACGGCTTTGTCCCGAAGAACCAGGCCCGCAATGGCAGGCGCTTGGCAGCGGGCAGCGTGGATAGTGAACAACGGCGGGGCGACAACGGTGGTGGTTTCTGACCCCCGCAGGATGAGGGTTACAACCCGGTAAAACTAGCTCTGGTGGCCGGACGTTAGCTTACTCGCGCCGGTCTGCTTTAGCAGGGCAACAACTATCCCTGCGAATGCTAACCGGCGAACAGGCCACGTACGGGCCAGACGCTGGAGCCTTGCAATGGCTATTTGGATTCGCACGATACAACTAATCTTCCGAGGCACTTCCAGAGGGTGTACTGTCTCTGTCGGTTGCAAACGGTGGCAAAACCGATCGGTGACGCAAACGTGTATCAAAGAGTCGATAATTTCTGGCAATTGGAACTTCTCTAATTTGTAAATTGTAGTTGAATCTCAACCAACTTGCACGGTCGGGCATCTCCCCTAACCGAAATCGTTTGCCGATCGTGCCTCCAGTAGGAGTTCAGTGGAGGTAGCTATGTACCATACTCGGGCACCCATTTTGCCATTCATGAGCGATGCACTTCACTTTCACCTTAGGCGTAGCGCTCTGTATTGACCTTTGGAAAATTACGCTATCTGGACAAATATTTCCCTACTTTTCCGCACTCATATATGGGTTTCTTTAAGACTAAAAACCTTGAACATTTTATTGTATACTCTCTGAAAAAAAACCTGAATGAAAAATTCTCGAAAAATTCCTGCAGAACCTTTGTAGGGTATCATTGAGAACTCAAAGAGCAATGGAAAAATTATATCACTAAATTTGTTGAGGTACGACATGAGGAATTTTCTTACGCATGTTTTAAACTTCATAGAAAATAACTTTGTTAGAATGGTGCATATCAGAAAACAAATTAAACAACATATCACAACAAACATACGACCTATTCAAATTGAACGTCAGATATATCTATATATATAAAAATGAGTTTGAAGTCCCTTTGAGGCAACAAAAGTCACGAACGGCTGAACTGATCAGCATGACTCTTGCACGGTTCGATTCGTATTCGTGGTGGCTGTGTTTATATGTAATAAAAAGTTACGAAAATCAACTAAAAAGTAGAAAAACTGTGAAAGTAATGATTTTTCATGAATCGAGAAGAAATTCAACAGGATCGAAATGAAACCAATCTAGAGTGCTGTGCTAAAATGACCTCCAAAGTTGTCAAACCACTTCAATCTGGCAAGACAAAGTTTGCCGGGACAGCTAGTTCCTTTATAAAATACAAAAGCAAGGTAGGTTGAAAGGACCAACATGATCTAAACCGAACCTGGGAGACTAACGACTACAATCATAACACCATAACCATGTTGCCAACGGACAGCGGTCACACGTCATAAAACCTTAGGAACTAAATTGATGTCCGGGACCCGGTCTGGTGCAGAGAAGGTGTAAATCTGAAAACCATTTCAGGTTGATATATGACATTCAAATAAATATATTAATAACAAAATATCTCAATCATAATTACGATATTCTTTATTACACCTCGAAACATAAGCTACAAAATCTTTGACAGTTCCAGGTAATTTGAAGGATGTAACATGAGCAAAAAGAGAACGGCAATAAGGTCGATAAAGTAAAGATTTTTTTGTCTTTACCTTGCTCATGTAAGATCTGTCAAAATGACATGAGAACTGTCAAACATTATGAGGTTATGTTAGTTGGCATGCTGAAAAATGAGCCATTTTATGAAACACAGGCAAATAAACTGTAGGAGCAAGTGGCTTCATAAAACAGAACTGATTTATTCCTGACCTTTTCTGGAAAGGGGAGCTCTCATACAACATACATTTCTTCATTACTCGAGAATCAATCAAGCAAAGGGAATGAAATTTGGCATGTAGAGGTTTATGAAGGCTAGAAATGTTTTTCAAACAGCGTGATATCCCTCCCCAAGGGGGCCCAATACAAATGAAACAGACGAAACTACTAAAAAATAACATCCGAAATGTTTGCTTCTTTTAATCAAGGATGTCATTATTATTATTATTATCTGTTGGGAAAGCAGTTGCAGAAGTCGCCAGAATCAACCGAATTGATGAACTTTATTAAGACGAAGTTATAAATTCCTAGATGAAACATAATAATCAGCTCCAAGTCAAATTGTATGGTGGGTTCAACTTACTTTTAGTGATTCACTACTTTTCCACATCCCAGCCTTGTAGCATTCCTAGGTAGATCCGTGAGCTATAGCGAATATCGGTAATGAGTACACATGTATCTTAGCCTAAATATAATGTCTCTTACCGTTTTAGTAAGAAAAGTAACACGATATCAGTCGAACTAATTACTAAATTCTCACTTATTTCTAGTTCAAGGTTGTGAGCTACAATGAAAAATTGTGTTTATAACATTTTCTAGCTTTTCAATTCACACGGCATTTCACCTTAAGATTCTAAATTTTATATAAAACAAGTTATTGGTACGATTAGTTGTTTTAGGCTGGCGCCTGAATATAAGTAACCAATTCAATTCAAGTGTACCAGTAAGAATCTAACAGATCAGGTTTGTTGTTTATCTGATTTTTTCGTTTTTGCCGATCATCGTTTATGACAGAACGATCCGGGATGACGGGTGGTGTCAGTTTAGGGTAGCACTTCTACGGGTAGTCATGGTAGCAGTTCTACGAGGGGTCTGCTGATCGACGGGCGCGCTTACAGTCCCCCACGAATGCGCAAAAGGATCCCCTGAATCGCATTGGTTATGGACGCCTACGTCGAGCACCGCTAGCTTAACTGAAGGACGCTCGTAGATGCCATGGTTGGTCTGAACAGTAGCGCTTCTTACTTGGCCGTATGAACCTCGTCTGGTTGCGATGACCCGTCCAAGTGGCCAGCTGTTACGAGGAGCTTTCGGGTCTACGATTACAACAATGTCGTTAACTTTAATTGGTTCTGCCTTGGTGATCCATTTGGTACGTCGCGTGATCACGGGCAAGTAGTCCCTCAACCACATCCTCCAAAACTGGTTGGCCATGACTTGTGAAAGTTTGAAGCTGTTGCGAAGCACAGAAGGATTGTCGTTGTATGGGACCCAAGACTTCAATCCGTTCGACGATCCCAGTAGAAAGTGGTTGGGTGTCAGCACCGGAGATTCGTCGTCTTCAATTGGGATCTCGGTCAGCGGTCTTGAGTTGACCACGTTTTCGATCTCGATTAGGCTGCTGTTTAGAACTTCGTCAGTAGGCAGCCTTCTCCATTGAAGTTTGGACAAATTTGACTTAACGTTCCGGATCAGGCGTTCCCAGGCCCCACCCATATGTGGAGAGGCCGGTGGTATGAAGCGCCACTCAGTGTTGGGCGTCGTGAACTCATTCATGAGTTGTTCTTGATTGATACTTTGTATCATTTCCTTTAGCTCTTTACTTGCGCCTTGGAAATTGGTACCACGGTCACTGAAGATGATTGCGGGCACTCCTCTTCTGGCCATAATGTTGCGTAACGCCAAGATACAGGAATCAGTTGTCAGTGTGTGGGCTAGTTCTAGGTGGATTGCGCGTATGGTGAGGCAAGTTGCCAGAACTCCCCACCGCTTTTCGGAACGCCGTCCTACAGTGACGATCATGGGGCCAAAGTAGTCCACTCCCATGAAAGTAAATGGTCGCGTGAAAGCGGCAAGACGTTGCGGAGGCAGATCACTCATGAAAGGTGGTTGCGGAGTTGCATGGTAATTTTGGCATTCTTGGCATTCCTTCCGAATGCTTTTGTAAGCTGCTTTCAGTTTTGGAATCCGGTAGTGTTGACGCACTTCGTTGATCGTTGTTTGATGGTTCTGATGGTTAAAACGATTGTGGAAATCGAGGAGGATCAGCTTGGTGATTGAGTGATTCCGAGGAAGGAAAATTGGTTGAACTGCATCTCGAGAGATGACCGAACAAGCTTGTGTTCTGCCCTGGATCCTGATAACTTGAACTTCATCCAGAAAGACGCATTGACGAAAGAGTGGGCTGCTTCTTGGCAAATGCTTGTCCGTTTTCTCCGAGTTCCGGTTCCTCGAAAGGATGGCAATTTCATCGGGAAATGCGGCTAACTGTGCAGCACGGTACAGGTAGTTCTCGGCATCACTCAGCTCTTGACGATTCAACGGTCCGCTTGTGACATCCAGCTTCTGTACGGAAAGTCTCAGATTTCGTATGTAGCGCAGTACGTAAGCAGTACAACGAAGCAGTCTTCGCCAATTGGAGAATCGATCAATATCGACTGCGCACTCAGTAACAGTTGTATGGAGCAACAGATGCGGACGTAGTTCCTCTGTTGTATTTCCGATGCGATCTTTGGAGATTGGCCAATTCTCCGTGACTTTCCAAAGAAACTCTGGACCCCGGAACCAGCGACTCGATGCAGACAAATCCGGTCTCTGGCGCCATTTAGTTCCCTCATCTGCTACGTTTTGCTTGGTTGGAACCCAGTTCCATTCTCGTATATCCGAAGCTTCTAGAACCTCGCTAACTCGGAAGGCAACATACTGACTGTAGCGGCGGTGGTCGGAATTCAGCCAGCACAGCACGTCTTTAGAGTCTGTCCAGAAGAACCGCTGCTTCACTTTGAAGGAAAGTGACTTGCAGATAGTTTCAGCAAAGCGGACTCCGATAACAGCCGCTTGAAGCTCTGATCGTGGGATAGACAAAAACTTCAACGGCGAAACTCTTGTCTTGGACCCTACTAGCGCACACTCGATGATCGATCCCTCTTGGAATCTCAAGTACGCCACCGCCGCAAAGCCGGCTTCGCTCGCGTCTACAAACGTGTGCAGCTGAACTTCGTTATCTTCGGAGGTAGATGTTAGTGAACGGTAGCAACGAGGAATTTGAAGTTTTGCTATTTCGGGCAAAGCTGCGCACCAGGTTGACCACTTTTCGAAGTGTTGATCGTTTATCTCGTCGTCCCAGCCGATTGAAGACCGCCATATTTCCTGAAGAAGCGTCTTCAGCACCATAAGAAAATGACTAATAAAACCTAGCGGGTCGAAAACCATCATCATAGTTCGCAGGACTTCTCGTTTCGTAGGACGGCGACCACCTGACAGCAGGACTTCGTCTATACGGTTTGAAACCTTGAACGTGAAGCGGTCTGTAGACGTGTTCCACCACATTCCGAGAATTTTTTCAACACAGCCATCCTCTTCAAAACTTTTTTCAGCCGTAGAAGGTTCGTCTAATTGTGCCAATACTTTAGACGAGTTAGATGCCCAATTGCGGATTTCGAAACCTGCCGACGCATGGATTTCCCTCACGTCTCGTGTCAGCTGAACTGCTTCTTCCTCCTGCTCTACGCTTAGAAGCATATCGTCAACGTAGTGTCGCTTCACAATAGCCTCAACGGCGGCCGGATATTCCTGCTGGAACTTGCTTGCGTGCACATTCTTTACATACTGCGCCGTACTTGGGGAGCAACAGGCTCCGAAGGTCATCACTTGGACGATGTACGTACTTGGCTCGACGTCAGCTATATTTTCCTTCCAAAAAAAGCGCTGGCACTGCTGATCAACATTCTGCATCTGGATCTGGTGGTACATTTCGCGGATGTCACCGCATACTGCGATTTTGTACTCTCTGAATTGCATTAGTACAGTTAGCAGCGAAGTCAACAGGTCTGGGCCCTTCAGCAAGACGGTGTTCAGAGATATTCCATGGACGGTTGCAGCTGCATCCCAAACGAGCCTAGTCTTGCCGGGTTTGTTTGGGTTCACTACCGGAAATATTGGTAGATACCACACGCGGGGGTATTCAGCTTGAATCTCTGCGAAGGACAGCTTCCGGACATATCCCTTCGATACATGATCTTCAATCTTCGCTCTAACAACATTTGCTAACTGCGGGTCGTTCATCATCCTCCGATCCAGGCATTCCCATCTCTTCAGCGCCATCGGTTTACTGTCTGGAAGTCGGACGTTATCGTACTTCCAGAGTAGTCCTGATTCATAGCGCCCATCTCGGTGTTTGGTGAGCGATTCCAATAGCATCTGCGCCCGTTGGTCGTCTCGCGATTGTATCAGCCTATCTGGTTTCACAATTCCGATACTCTCAAGTGCGAAATAGTTTTTTACAGTTTGGTGAAGGTCTTCGCCCGCGTATTGGTTGCACTGGCACACCTGAAGAGAGTGATAGTTTACGGAATTCGCGGTTGTATCCTCAGGAGTGCAGCTTCCGTAGATAGTCCAGCCTAGTCGTGTTTTGGTGGCTATCGGTTCTTGTGTGCGGCCTTCTCGACTTTTCAGCGGGTGACCAAGATTTAGATTATCCAGGCCTATGAGAATTCGAGGGCTGGCATTCTCATACGACTCAATCGGTAGTCCGGCGAGGTGGCGGTACGTTTGTTGGATATCGCCATACATCAGTGTCTGAGGTCGAATCTGAAGGCTTTTGATGGTTTGTACGGAAGACAGCTGATATTTCCCCGATTGTTCTTTGCTGCTGGATATCTGCAAGCTAACTCTCTGCGAACTCTCCAGGCGTTGTGAACCTCCCGTCCATTTGAGGCACAGCGATGTCTTTGGCCCTTCTAAGCCGAGTTCGTCAGCAAGACTCTGTTCCATAATGGAAAGTTCGGATCCGTCGTCGATGAACGCGTACGTTCGTACGGTTTTCGATGGCCCATAGAGAAGGACTGGAAGAATTCGGAAAAGTAGTTTTGATTGACTTTGGTGAATATTGCAGCTCTGTTGCGTTGTCTCTGGAGGCACGATTGCGTTAGTCGCCGGTTCGTTGGATTGTTGTCTACCGACGGTATGGAGAAGCGGGTGGTGTAGATAAGTGCAGCCATTTGTTCCGCACGCCTTCTGTTGTCGGCACGAACCGTTGTGCTTTCGCAAGCACTTCCGACACAGTTTACATTCGCGAACAGCAGCCCATTTCGAGTCACAGCTGAATTCGGCAAACCGTTTACACTTTGCGACGTTCGGGCACCCGCCATTACAGATTGGACACTGTTTTTCCATTTCGTCGAAAGTAGACGGCTGCACCCTCGATGACATAGAGTGTTCGCTATCTAAATCGCCTGCTTCGTGAACGTTCAGGAAACCAGCTGTCTTGCTGGAACGAGGCTTGGAATCGCTGCTAACTGACGCCATCACTGCGCTGGCATCCTCTGCTGTTGCATACAGCCAGGTACTGAAATCGGCCAGATTGGGATTCGGTGTGTTTCTCGAGTATTTGGCCCAGTCAAGCTTTAAAGACGATGGTAGTCTTTCTACAAGCTCGTAACGCAGCGAAGCATTGTAAACGAAGTCATTCACTCCGCAAGCTTGGATCGTTGCGACCAAGTTCTCAACAGTGAGCGCGAAGTTGACTACCGTCTCTAGTCGGTCGATATTCGGCGATGGTAGAGCTCTGACCTTCTTCACAATTGCTTGAACGATTGCTTCCGGCCTTCCGTACAACATCTTCAGTGTTGATATCACTCCTGTGACGTTAGACGGATGGAGAAGACGGCATCTGACTGCTTCTAATGCCCTTCCTTTGAGGCACTTCTGGAGACGTAGCATATTTTCTTCGTTTGAAAACCCACACATTTGGGTGGAACTGTGGAAAACTGAGAAGAAAAGCGGCCAATCCTCTGGGTTTCCACCAAATTCTGGGAGATCCTTTGGAACTGCTTGTCGCGCGGCCAGCTGGCTACGGTTGAGTATGCAGATGGTCTCGTCGTCGATGGACTGCACGGGCTGAACTGTCGGACGCTGATGTTCACCACACATTGGAGTTGATCGTTGCCCTGGGATGAAGCGATTCGGCTGCACGACTGTTTCCGCCCTCGTTTGAGAAAGTAGTGCAGGTTGCGCTGGATGACTAGTGACGATCGTAGCATTTTCGAACTGGAACCCTCGCCCGGTCGGTTGATAACGTGATTGGTGGACTGGATGTTCGACGTCCTGTCTGAGATTTCGAGCAGAATGCTCCGCAGGCCTCCGCGAGTTAATCGCCACGGGCCCGTCGACCTCGTCCGCTAGACCGGAATCCACGTCGGCACCAAAACGATCTGTATCGGCCATCCACTGTTCGATCTTCGAAGCATTGTCGAGGATAGATTCACTGTCGCTTATCACTGTTGACGACTCACTCCCAAACTCAAGCAGCACCTCGTATTTCTTCTCCAAAAATTCCTTTTCAAGCCTTTTCTCCTCCTCGATTTTCAGCAACTGCAGCTTCAGCCTCCTTCTTGCCTCACTCTGCATACTCTTCCCACTGCTCATGGATCGCTGCGACGGGTTTGGAACTTGTTGCTTCTGAATCTCCGAGCTCCGAGCATCGCCGGAGGGAGCTTGCGATCTACGGAGAATGGACACGCATTTGGCGCAACACCAGCTCTGATCCTCGGTTCCCTCCATTACCTTTGCACACTCACAATGGAACCATCCTCTGCACGCATCACACTGTATCATGTTCATGTTATCCAACCCATCACACAACTGACAACTTGACTGACGATTCGGACGCGCATTACGTGGCGGATTACGACGCGGAAAGCTAGTGGTACTACCGGGTTTATTACTGGGATTCTTCGGAATGGTACCCGTTTCATGGTGACCAGAGATTCGCTTATCTACGTTTACCTGGGAAGCGGTGCCTACCGCATTTTCCGTCGGAAGCACGGCCGCAGACTGCGAAGACGTTGCCGCTGTCGCGCTAGGGATGATCGTTAGCCCATTGCCACTGTTCCCGGATCCGGCCTTGGAATGCTTCGACGACATCTTCTCTCAATTCGGTAAAAGAATTTATAAAATGTTGGGAAAGCAGTTGCAGAAGTCGCCAGAATCAACCGAATTGATGAACTTTATTAAGACGAAGTTATAAATTCCTAGATGAAACATAATAATCAGCTCCAAGTCAAATTGTATGGTGGGTTCAACTTACTTTTAGTGATTCACTACTTTTCCACATCCCAGCCTTGTAGCATTCCTAGGTAGATCCGTGAGCTATAGCGAATATCGGTAATGAGTACACATGTATCTTAGCCTAAATATAATGTCTCTTACCGTTTTAGTAAGAAAAGTAACACGATATCAGTCGAACTAATTACTAAATTCTCACTTATTTCTAGTTCAAGGTTGTGAGCTACAATGAAAAATTGTGTTTATAACATTTTCTAGCTTTTCAATTCACACGGCATTTCACCTTAAGATTCTAAATTTTATATAAAACAAGTTATTGGTACGATTAGTTGTTTTAGGCTGGCGCCTGAATATAAGTAACCAATTCAATTCAAGTGTACCAGTAAGAATCTAACAGATCAGGTTTGTTGTTTATCTGATTTTTTCGTTTTTGCCGATCATCGTTTATGACAGAACGATCCGGGATGACGGGTGGTGTCAGTTTAGGGTAGCACTTCTACGGGTAGTCATGGTAGCAGTTCTACGAGGGGTCTGCTGATCGACGGGCGCGCTTACATTATCTTTATTAAAGAGATTTGCAGCTCTAGGCTGGCTCATCTCTCAAGGATGTCATCTCTATATCCCTTTCTTGGCGAACCTGCACAATTGTGCTGTTGAGCAATAACAGTTTTGTGTAATATTTTCATCTGTTTAGTCTTTGGTTTACCTGATGTAAATTGTTTTGATAATTGAGCCATTACTTATACTTGCATGTGTGCAAAAAAACTTTTATTTATGTTGTGTGTGAAATTGGCCACAACAAGTTAAATAAAAAGTGAGCAAAAATTGTAAAACATGAAAAAGTTTTATCTGTCGCAAATTTTTAATTTTCGATTAATCTAGGTGGACAAAGCTACGAATCGAAAGACAAGGAGTAGTTCTAGCGAATGCCAAAGAAAAAATGTTGATGTGTTTAAAAGTCTGAGAGTTCTGGAGAGCCAATTTTGAGCAATTTGTATGGAAATTTCCCTTTTTTTGAGCTCCGTCAAGAAAGGGATATTCGTGTTACCTACATTTTTGGCTACAATAAAGTTACAGCGGTACTTTACCCATTCACTTCTGTAATATTTTCCTACTGTTTTTAAACAAGAAAAGAGATGGGTCCGACACTCAACTTAAAATACAAAACAAATCCAACAAAAAAACATCGGTAACAAAACAGTGAAAAAAGCAAAAGGAAATAAATGTGGCATATGGAGGTTTTTAAGGCTGGAAATGTCAATAATATTGTGAGTTCCGTCTATGAAAAGCGAAAGAACCATTAGGCCGAACGTCATACAGCCGAATGAACAATATCCCGAACGGACATTAGGCAGCATGGTTATTTAACAAAAAAGCCACCAGGCAACATGTACATCATTGTAACACAGGTTGTACTTCCCGATATTTATGCTTCTCACTCCATCTGAGAGTTTTCCTTCTTTTAATAATATGCTGTTTTTTCAAGTCACGCTGCTAAATAGTAATTTTTTTCGCATTACACTCCGGGGTTTTCTAGAAAGAAAAGATCGACAAAAGATAACATTTATTCAGATAAATGAACACAAAAACTGTGTGTTTTCCAGGTAATAAGAATGTACTGATAAAAGTTTCAATTTCTTCTCAGTCAAAAATGTGGAGGTTTGTGAAGACCAGAAATGTTTCTATGGTGGTGGGTAAAGGTAAATGCTCTCATGCAGACATGACTCATAATTCAAAAACTAATAAAGCAAATAAAAAAAAATAGCATGTTGAGGGTTTTGAAGGCAAGGAATGCTTCAAAAGTTGAGGGTCAACGACCCTTCCTTCATCTGAGAGCAACACCCCACCATCCTAACGAAACAGAATGCAGAGAATATCTGCATAATATTTGCAGAACAAACTAAATTTGGCATGTAGACATTTTTGAAGGCATGAAATATTTATGATATTGTGAGTGCTTCCAGAAACTGTGAGGGGATTCTCATACAAATTAAATAGAAATTTTTGCTTAATGCGAGGTATGCACTTCAGACGGCATCGCTCAAGTAATTTTCGTTCAGTGCATTTTTTTTCCGTGCCCGGAATGGTCAAGAAATTTAACACAGCAAGCCCCATTTGATTTGACATTTCGTTTCAGCTCCGTACTAGGATCCGGAATAAGCGATGCTTTATTATTTCTTGAGCGATTCCTTGCCTGAATTTTCCACGCATCGAGATAATCCAAGAAATTTCTTGCGATCTCCGTACTACCCATTACTAGGAAAAAGTGTACGGCCGACGGTTATTAGGCCGAAGTTCATAAAGCCGAATGAATCCACAGGTCGAATGATCACCATGTCCTCTGTGTCACACATGTTGTACTTTCTGCTGCTTACAATGCTCACTCTATCAGAGATTTTTCCTTCTTTCAGTAATAGGCTGTTCTTTCAAGTCACACTATTACATTTTCTTTACGGACCAACTGCTAAAATTTACATAATACCTAAATATTTCCTTCTTTTTATGGAAGGTTTTTTTTTTGAGTGGCGCTGTTGTGAAGTTTATGGCAGTTGAACTGTGAACTCTATGATCGATTTGTCCCATTAAGATACATTGATAAAGAGTTGATTAGCAACCAAACCACCAAACAGCATTCTTTATCTGCGATTTTTCCTTCTTTTGAAATAACAGGCTGAATGGTTGGCCGACGTTGTTGTTGCTCTATCTTTGCTCTATCGTTGTTCGTAGAATATAGTGTTGATACACTGTTTTAAGTGGTTTCGTGTACAATTGTCGATTTCGTAGAGCCTGCTGTTCGTTCCAACGTAATAACAACATAATCCTTGGCGGCAATTTCAATATTTTCTGTGATATCTCCGGTTCAAAATAAGTTTTTCGTGTTAGCCGTTCCCGCCTTTTTGCTATGGAGAGTGAAAGGTTCTGCCGTAAATGTACTCAGAGAGTCGACGCAAATGATCATTTTATTATTTGCAAAGGAGATTGTGCTGGTACGTTCCACTGTCACTGTGTCGGACTGCGTGGTATGCAGTGGAAGACTATCAACGATCTCGCACGAAACGTACTCTGGATGTGTGACTGTTGTATGGATGATTTCATACATACAAAGAACGGTAACTCATCCAATACCTGCAGCAGTAAGCAAACGATCGACGAGGACGTAAAAGAACTGAAGAACGTTGTAGCCGGCATCATTAACACCATTTCGACGATAACAAAATCTTTACCCACTGCCGCGGCGGCGGCGACGACGAAATTAACGATCAATTCCGAGGTGGTACACACTACACCAGATTCATTCTCGCTCTTCAATGGAACGGCATGCGATGATACTGTGTACGACGACGAAAGCGATATAATTCGGAATACAGGAGAAAGCGATATTTTTTCTCTGCTACTAACGAATATTGATAGTAGCGTCAGCGAGTGCGATATTCAACGGATGGTATCACGTGCGATTCAAATCCCAAATCCCGAACAACTCGACGTAACAAAATTGGTATCGAAACATAAAGCACATCGAAATTTAGATTTCATTTCTTTTAAAGTAGTTTTGCCTTCAGCACTGAAATGTCGAGCCTTAAGCCCTACATCATGGCCTAAAAATGTACGATTTAGGGAATTTGTACGCAGAACCAATACGTGGAAACCGAACATTTAATTCACTTTTAGTTACTTTTGCTTGAGCCTGTATTTTTGTTTGTCTTGATCGATTGTATAATAATAGTCTGTTGTGTTGTGAAAAATATTGCTTTTGTTCGACCTGAATGTGATTGGTATTGTTATTATATGTTAGTAGAATAAGATATTCAATAAGACTTAAATGTAGTCAGTTGAATTAATAAAGAAATAAATAAATAAATAAATAAATAAATAAATAAGCTGTTCGTTTGCACTGTTATGAAAGAGTGGGCCTTCACATAAAAAAACAACCAAAGATTAAATAAGATAAAGTCAAATGCCTCAAATGTAAGATAACGTGAAATCAACAACAAGATATTTGAATTGTTCAATTTGTTCTCAGCGTAAGAGCATTACCATTAAAAAAATAACAAAAACATTAGAAAAATTGAGAAAATATCAGAACAAAAGATATTCAAAACCAACAGAACTAAAGTGTCATAAAAAAAGATCCACAATTAAAATGGGGCAATACATAGTTTGCCGGGTCAGCTAGTTCTGCACTACTTACGAAGTACAGAACGACTGGTACCACTGGAAGGATTTGAATACATGTTATAGTCGGACTAGATAGTGGTGTTTTGAAGCTTCCTAAATATATCTGGCGAAAAGATGCAGCATTCCGTTAGCCTTAATTTTGGCATTTTGTCGAAGCAACTTTGATTCCCAATCAGGCAAAATGTCAGATACAGCATTCCGTTATCAAATATATGGTACGAAAGTTTAATCATTTTCTGTTGATCATTATAATGAAACAGGAATTCTACAAGCACTTCCACAGTTGCTAGCAGACTACTTAGATAAACTTAGAAATAGTCATAAGGTATTTGAGGGCTATCCATAAATTACGTAAGAGGGGGATTGAGAAATCTCATGCTCCGTACTGAAATATTTGGGGCTTCCTACGAAAAAAAATAAAATAGGGGAGCGGAGGTTCAAAAAATGATCATATCAGGCCAAACATTTCAATAGGTCCTATCTGCATTTAAGTGACTCTCTTTGTTTACTTTATCTTTCAATTATTGCAATGTAATGGTTCATTTTTCAACTATTTTTGCACTACAAATATGAAGACGATTGTTTTGACCATCGTTCAATGAAAGAAGACAATCATAATACAAATAAACAGTTGAGATATTAACGAAAGAGAGGGAAACCAAAGAGAGCCTCTTTTCTACAGATAGGACCCTTAGACATGTTTGGCCTGAAATACCTTTACGTAAAAATTGGACATCCCCTTGATTGTCGACGAGAAGTAAACGCCCAAGTGTTAACACTTTTTGGTTGTTTATGTCCTACCGTGTGAAGCAATGTTGTCCTAGACATGATTTAGCAAGCAAAAATACTAAACTAATTTTCAGCATTTTACGGGTGCATTAAATAAGCTGCTGAAATGAGCTCAGTCAAAGCAATATGGCGCGTACATTTTAACTACAAATGCCTAAATTTTCACTCGCAAAATGATAAGTAGATTGAGGCGCGTTGGAAATACTGAGCCACAATGCATGATTTACCAATAAATCAGGAACGCAACAAAAAAATTACGTTCTCTTTCAGCTTTTTTTGCGGGAAATTTTACCCACACAATTAATAATCACATTGATGAAACTGTTGACGCATAGTCACTGGCAGTGACGAATTTGATAACTAGCTGACTAGCTGTCGAATCAGTCACAGTTTGTAAGTCGACCGTGAGTTGTATCTCGGTTGTAAATCCATTGCAAATTAAAACCGTTTATAACACGAATGGATGTTTTATATTGGCTCCACCTCTTGCGCTTTTTTCGTTGCAATTTAGTCGTTAATAAGACGATTGGTACAAAGGGCGCAACATTCAATGTAGTTGCATTTGAATTATAGGAACTTATTAACGTCCATGTGTGTTGCTTGGGTAGTGGGCCGGTTTCAGCGAGATTTACTCAGATCTAATCTAACTTACTTTTCAGTTAATTCATATCCTTCGAAAGTTCTTTATAGTTGCTCCTGTTCTTGCTCTCATATTTTGAACGTCCCATTCTAATGAGAGGGCCATCCCTTTTTCTTCTTCCTATGATTTTTTTAAAGCTTACTTGAGAGGGTTGTTCCTTTCTTAACCCATTACGTGCTTAAAGTAACTTATTCTTACTACTCTAATTCTCCTGTTTACAGTTTTTCCGTCTAATAAATTTCTCGCATTGAATTTTAGGTTCCCTGGTTTTATACAATAGTGGTAAATGTTTCTTAAAAATAACTTTCCATAATTAGCTTTTGACACCCTACTGTTCTTTGTTAGTACTGATACTTTTGTTCCATACAACAACGATGGTCCTATTACTGTTTTGTTCATCAATTCAACCAGCTTCCAGTTTGAATGATTTACAAATCTCTGTTAGGGCCTGTCCATAAACTACGTAGACTCTTATGAGGGAAGGGGGTGTTCTGGCCAAAGTCTACACTTCATACAAATTTCGAAAATTTTGTATGGACAAAAATGGGATGGCCTAATATGAATCTACGTAGTATATGGACACCATGATTTTTGAATATCAACATCATGTGATACCTATAAAGGCAACTCTCTTACCAGACGTCTCAATGGAGTGCACGAGAAGGAAATTTAATGACATCTTTTAAAAGAAGAGCAACGGTGTTTGGTATTTATGTACCACGGAGACGTGGGGTTAGTTAGGCATACACACTAATCATCTTTTGCCAGCCCCAGCTGACCCAAAGCTCTGTGCTTTAATAACGGGCGGAAGTCAGGTAATCTATACCACAGTCTATGACTGTATCTCTTATGCCCTGCTTTAAGCCAATGCCAACAGATAACATATACGTTATGAATATATTCTGGCACGGTAAAGACTGGGTATTCCGCGAAATTACTTGTTCTGTGGCATAGTTGGTTAAAGCGCCGGTCTAGAGAATACGGAGTCGCGGGTTCGAATCCCACCAGAACGCGTTTTTTTTCACATTTCATTTTTCAATTTGTCAATTAGCAACACTCTGTGCCCTCTAATTAGTTTTTCCAATATCAATCAGGTGAGTCCCTTGATAGCCTGATGGACTTCTTCTTTATGACTCTACGTCCCCACTGGGACTTGACCAGCCTCGCTTCAACTTAGTGTTCTTTGAGCACTTCCACAGTTGCTCGAATTTGTATATTGTGAGGCAAGTACAATGATACACTATGCCCAGGGAGTCGAGAAAATTTTCTCGATCTGAACGGGAATCGAACTCACCGTCTCCGACTTGGCGATCTATAGCCTTAACCACCAGGCTAACTGTCAGTTAATAACTAGAGATGCGTCCATAAAAAATTTAAAAAAATTACTTAAGAATCAAATGCTCTCGTATTTAAGGCGTTACGGCAGGTCAAGAAGAATGGAGTTTACTGTATTATTAATCAAAAGCGTAGAAAAACGAGGTACAAAACAAGGTTAGTTACGTAAACCAATAAATATATTACTGTAATACTAAGTGCTTATACCGTTGTGAACACCAATCTCAAAAGAGCAGTTCATTAGTAACAGTGCAAACGCTCTCAGTACCAAATCCGATAATACTCCAGGTGACCATAATTTCCCCAATCTCTTTTAATGTCCATCCGAAGCAGCCGAGCTTGGTGCAGAGACATTAATTTCATCATCCTTTTGATCCAGGCTCAAGCACACAGGCCAGGCATTATCCAGAACTGTTCAAACGGTGCAAGCCACAAAGAGCACTAAACAGCCATCCATCGCATCGCCATCGTCGTCACCACATTGTCGAACCACACGGAAGAACGTTTGCACCAAGTGATGCTCGAAAGAAAGTGACAAAAATTGATCCAGATTTTCGCTTTCATCTAGAATCAACAAACCGGTCGGTCGGTCGTCGGTCGTTTGGTCGGTGGGCGACTTTGTTCAAGCTACCGTGTGCACCGCCACTGCTGTTCTGTTGATGGTTTTGTCCTCGTTTTCTCTTCCGCTTCGAGTGAAACGGAGCAAAAGCCCCCGTGTGCCCCAAAGCATAAACACACAAATCCGGGCAGATCCCAACGAGCACAGTGGCATCAGTGCTGAGCGAACAGCGAAGTCTCCTCCATTGCACTTCCTGTCGTCGTTTGTAGGGTTCCTCCTAGTGTGGAACTTTTCCTCCCACTATGCAGCGACTGCTTCACTTCCCATCATAACGGTCCTAGTATGTCATGTGCTCCCCATCATGTTTGCTCTTCTTGCTTTGCGAGTGTATGGGTATGTGTCGCCTGCTCGGATGAGTTTTATGTACCCATACCACAAGTCGTTGTTCCCTCGTGAGGACGATGCTTGGATGAAAATCAATACATAAGAGCCACTCACCGCAGCACAACTTGTGAGCCCACAGAAGTGCTTCAAGCTCCTGGTGAGTGCCACTCGTTCCCATTTTTGCCTCTGCTGGCTGGTGGCTGGGTGGCTTTGATGGAATGCTCCACCAAGGTTGACAGCAGAGGCTGAGGATCCTCCTCAGCTGAAGCTTTCTAGATGCACGGACGCAGGACGAAGCAGAACACTGGGTTTTGGCTTGTGGTTAAATTGTGTTTGCTGAATTAAGGGCGGACGGGACGGCCGGGGAAATATCCGCCATTGCTCTGTTGCTACTAAGATGGTAATCTCAGATTCTACTTCATATTTTGCAACAAAAACCTATCACTGTGTATGCTCACTTGCAGTGCATATGCTGATTGTTTTTCAGCATCTTCAGTGCGATAGAACTCGAGATTACCATCTTCAAAATCGCGAGGCAAATTGTTAGAAAGAGAGGCAAGATAGGAAAAATAACACGGCGTCCCGTTTCACCTTAAATATCACCTCACTGGATATTAGGGGGAGAACTTTCCACCGCCGTGACGACAAGGAGAGATTGTTATTCACCCTTTGGGGCATTGTCGTCGTCTTCTCGTTTGGCGTCTCTCTTGACAATAGTCACGGAGCTAAGATTGCACCTGTGACGATACGTAGACAAATCAAGTTTTTGCTTCGGGACGTTGACAACGATGTAGCTCAGGCAGTTTGTTTTCTTTGGGAAAGAAGGATTACTTTGGGACACATTCCTATGTTACCTGTTCTGTGCCAGTGTTGTTGGTGGAAACAAATCTCAGGTCAAAGAAAAGCAATAAAGTAGAATCCACATGACAAATTGGAAAAAGAAAAATAAACACAAGAAGGAGGTTCAAAATACGCATATTTATAGAGACAAGAAGGTCCATTCAGGAGCGTTAACAGTTTGACCACACGTAATCTGAACACTTTTTAATTTGACCCCCGCTAATCTGCATATCGTTCAAACTAAAAATGGTTCAAACTATTATTATTATTATTTTTCTTTATTATCGAGATATGGTTCAAACTTTGTTGTGCTAATGGAACGGGGTGAAACGGAGAGTGTGTGATAGGATTTCGTCCGGGTGCCGGTGTCGCGCGCTTTTGCTTCGGTCGTTCGATTATTTTTCTTTTTTCTATTTGAAAGTGAGCATTTCGACTGCGGCGGACCCAGCGTGCATCAGTGTTGAGAATACTCACTTGCAAGCGTGATACTCACTTGCTTCTATCTCAGTCCAGAAGCATGCTATCAAAAAATGATGTTTGAAGGGCTTTTAGATTGTAGTTTAATCTAAAAGTTTTCCGAATAAAGTAAAGGTCGCAAACGCATACGAAAGTTGTGAGAGAGCTGTGAGTACCAGGTGATTAAAATTCGTGTAAATTATACTCACCTTGTGCTCACAGCTCTCTCACGGTCTGCAACCTTTACTTTATTCGGAAAACTTTTAGATTAAACTACAATCTAAAAGCCCTTCAAACATCATTTTTTGATAGCATGCTTCTGGACTGAGATAGAAGCAAGTGAGTATAACTTTTCGCAAATGAGTATTCTCAACACTGGCGTGCATCAGTGTGTGGTGGGATTTCGTCTGGGTGCTGGTGTCGCGCGCGTTTGCTTCGGTGGTCGTTTTTTTTTCTATTTTCTATTCGGAAGTGAGCATTTCGGAGTTCCGTAAAGCCTCCTGGTCGACGAGCGTGTGGTCGTTCTTTTTTTCCGCATTTTATCATTATGTGCCGGTGGTGCCTTCGCGGAGCACCAAATCGAAGTCGCGATTTGAAAGCATTCACGTAGATTCAAATGTAAGGGTACATTACATATACAGCTAGTGTATGGCACGCGTGTGTTAGAGCCGAAATTAGTTCCAGTAAAAGTGGGTCGGTCGTGCGGTTGCCAAAGATCGGAGTTGTGCGGTAGCTTTACAGCTAATCATCCACATTAGTGCGCGCTTGCTTTTGTGATTTGATCGACGTCGTGATACACAGACAACCAGCGATGGAGACACATAAATGGGTGAGCTCGTTTCATGCTATTATTTTATTGTGAATATATTCGTTGTAAAATTACATGACTGTCTACGTAGACTTTTTGTATTCTCCAAAGAATACTTTGTATAGTCCGTCACTTCAAGTAACGGCGCTGACTCTTTTTTTTTCAGGCTAGAATAAGTTTTGAGAAGAAACATTGAATGATCCATTGTTTGCTTTCCGCGTAAAGTGAACAATAGCGCGAAAGTCTTCACGGCATGATTTATAAACAAAAAGTTATATGATCAAAGTGAATCATGATCCTACGATACATGCTTTAGTAAATATAACTCTAAGTGTCGCGTTCAGTTCATCCCTGTGTGGATTGAACTAAAGACTTCTACTTCATATTGTGGTGGAGACGCACGACAAGATTTTCTTTTTGGACTGTTTAAGTAAGGAAAAATGGTCGTGAGTGTGTGTAGTGACGGCTCGGCAACTGGAGGCTGGATTCGCGCGTGCGTTGCTTGCGGTGCTCCGATTTTTTTTCTTCGTTTCGCAGTTTTAGTTCGATTGATGGCAGGCGATTATCCGGTGAGTTTGTTCCTTGTTATTCTCTTTCTATGGATTCTACATCAATTATTGTAATAATTCAGTTTTATCTATATACTAGCTGTCCCGGCAAACTTTGTCTTGCCAAGCTGTGGTGGTTTGACAACTGTTGAGGTCATAACGTCACCGCACTCTAGATTGGTTTCATTTCAATCGTGTTGATTTCCTTCCCAGCTCACGGAAATCAATAATCTATCAATTTTCTTACTTTTCTAGTTGTTTTTCGTAACTTTTTGGACATATAAACACAGCCAACACGAATACGAACCGAACCGTGCAAGAATCATGCTGATCGGTTCACCCGTTCGTGAGTTTTGTTGCCTCAAAGGCACTTCGAACTCATTTTTATATATATACAGATATAAAAATGAATTTCCGTCTGTCTGTCTGTCTGTCTGTCTGTCTGTCTGTCTGTCTGTCTGTCTGTCTGTCTGTCTGTCTGTCTGTCTGTCTGTCTGTCTGTCTGTCTGTCTGTCTGTCTGTCTGTCTGTCTGTCTGTCTGTCTGTCTGTCTGTCTGTCTGTCTGTCTGTCTGTCTGTCTGTCTGTCTGTCTGTCTGTCTGTCTGTCTGTCTGTCTGTCTGTCTGTCTGTCTGTCTGTCTGTCTGTCTGTCTGTCTGTCTGACCGCTATGCATTCGGAAACTACTGAACCGATCGGTGTGAAATTTTGTACGTGGGTATTTTGGGGGCCGGAGAAGGTTCTTAGCTTGGTGTGAGACCTCTCCGGTTGCTGGAACGGGGGGCTCCAATACAAATGACTTCGCCGGGGACGTCCCAATGGAGCTGTATGTAAAAAAACACAGTAGGCAGGCAGTACGACGTTTGCCGGGACAGCTAGTACCATATATTTATGATAGCCTCTTTTCAAATATTTTTTCATTGACTTTGTATAGCTCGTCACCATGAGTGTCGACTTGGATTTTTGTTCCATTTGTCACTGTTCGGGATGGCATTTTACAAATTATCTCTTCTTTTTATTGAATTTCATTTTTTTGTGCAATCTCTTAACGACATACTGTTTTTCTATGTATCTGTCCATGTATATTTGTTGTATGCATTTTTATGAATAAATATTGAGCGATCACCTTACGTGGGTGGTCGATTGTTTGCTTTCCGCGTGAAGCGAGCAATTGCGCATCAGATTGCATGTTTTGTCACGTCTTTTGTTGTAAATCTTGAGTGTCCACCTGACGCGGGTGGCTGATTGTTTGCTTTCCGCGCGGAGTGAGCAATAGCCCTTAAGTTTGTATATGTTGTCGAGTCTTTAATAGTAAATATTAAACGATCACCTGACGCGGGTGGTCGATTGTTTGCTTTCCGCGCGATGCAAACAATAGCACTTTGTTGCTTCATTTGTAGTAAATATTGAGCAACCACGGGAAATATTGAGCTTTCCGCGGGAAGCGAACAACATCACTGCAGTCTGCACGGCATACTGCAACTTCAAAAGGTCATATTACTAATCAAAGTGCATCCTGACCCAACGATACCTGCCCTACTAACAATCACTCCTTCCTGCAGCCTTTGGTGGAGACGTGCGGTAAACGCCAACTTTCACATAACAAAGGTTGCTATTAACATTCCTTCACTCTCCCAACCTAACTGCAAGGACATGGCCGGCGCCGTTATTCTACTGTTAAAGAGAGCCTCTGAAGCGTGCACAGTGAGAATGTTGACCACTCCGAGTCAATTATTCAGTTGATTCATTGTGCAACTGTCATTGGTTCGAGTCAATCACGGAGAAGAAACCATAGATATGTGCAGTCAGTCTAAGCTAAGCTAAGCTCATGGAACGAGGTGAAACGGAACGCAGAAACAAAACCCCAAATAAGGTTGCCAGCAGTGTATTTTACAGCACCCACAGGGTTGCAAGAAGTTCAAATTAAAAATTAACCCCGTTGGTTTGCATGAGGTGTCGTTCAAACCAACGGGGATAGACGGTAATGTACTGTCGGATGCTGGTCTTCGGATACAATTGCAGAGACACGTCTTCACGCGATGTTGTTCTAAACAGAAAACAGAACTGACATTATTTGTTTACATGTCATTCATCTACGAGTAGGTGACAGCATACACTCTAAGATTCATTTATCGGCTGTTCGAGCCCGTATGAAGTTGATCATCAATATTAACTTATTTTCTCGATCAGCCTAGATAGCTGTGTAGTGTCGGTAGCGATTGTCTCAATTGGCTAAGAATAACACTACGGACCGCCTGTTCCGGTGGTAAGAATCCACCAAACAGGGAACCCCAATCCAAGGTGTCAGGCGACCCGTGCTGAGGGATGAATGGTTGAGGGGGTTTAAAACATGCTCGATCTTTAACGGAGCCCGTAACGAGGGTAGATCTCCCTTTTGGGTTGCGTTACGGAGTAAGATCTACCAAACTGAACCCTGGTGACATCCAGCTTGTTAAGCTAGGGTAATGCGTTTTGGTAATAAGGATTCATGGTACAAAGCCCTTGTTATTAATGACAGTTTCTAAAATTGCATTTATTTAGCCTTACGGATAGTTAAAGACTCGGTTTATCCTCGCCGAGACTACACTTGATGTAAGGAAAACAAACATGCTTTGCGTATCTAATTGCGTAATAACCTACTAAGGACTGATAAGTACTGGTGATACAAGGACTCACGTGAATTATTATTACCGAACATATTCTCTAATTTGACAGCGTTTTGCAACTAGCCTAAAGTCCCGGTTTTTCAATGTTGTCCTGGGACTAAACTAGGAGCAAGACTCGGATGAAGCCAGAGTTCCGATGCATGGACAAAAAACAGTTCTTCCGTTTTGGTTTTTCTCAGAAATAGAATCAATTATGTGTGATTAAGGGCGCACTTTCGCTGGGATTTATTTCCCTGTGAAAACGATACTTTTTCATCACATTCGATTTCTCGAACCTCTGAGGTAACAAAACAAGATCTGTACAGAAATCGATGCTCCATTGCCTCTCAATGACAATGGAGTAGTACGACATGCACTAAATACTAAGGATACGGGTATTGCCACAAAAGATCAAAATACTGGTCGCAGTGGCTCATCCGAACAGAAAAAAAAAAAAGATTCATTTACACAAGATATTCACGATAGTAGTGTGGACACTACTACATTCCTCTTATTCTTTACTATTGTTTAGTTGTTTGTTTAAAATCAATACTATCTGACATTTAAAACCTTTCCAATTATTTAAGACACTCATTTAAGCTATCTGTAAACTTGATGTAAACAAACAAGAAACCATTATTTCTCATGGTAGTCACATGAGTGCTTTGGCCGTTTGCTTGTGCTCTGCAGTCTTACCTTGCTGTTTTAATCTACTCCATGGCATCCATCTGTCGTCTCCTCTTAAACGGTCAAGGTGATGCAGGACGCCGTGTTATTTTTTCTATCTTTCCTGCCTTTCTAACTATTAACCTTCCGATTTTGAAGACGGTAATTTTAATTACTATCGCATTGAAGTGGCTGAAAAACAATCAGCTTATGCACATCTTGGTAAAAACAGAGCAATGACGGATATTTTCTCCACCGTCCCGTTCGAAATTAAGTCGATTAATTTTGTAACGTCCTCACCCAGTTCTAACAGGCTAATCATGGGCTATGCTTCTTGTGTTTTCCATCTTTTTGCATAGCCATCTCATTCCTTAGTTTTCTAACAGTTTCTTAATTATTCTCTTCCACTTCCCTTTTATGACAACCAAATCTTCCTTCTCAATCTTGTTTCGTATTGCTCCACGACTAACGTCCTTATACAGTCCAATGGTTGATGTCGAATCATTGTTGATGGATCAAATTACAATTGACAATGACTGTGGACAGTTGTCAGTTTCCTGCAGTCCGGCATCCTAAATACAGAGGATGGCCAAAATGTTTGGGATAGGCAACTTTTTTTTCTATCGCAAAAAAGTTCAACAAGCTATAACTTTTTATAGAGCGCATCAAAAAATCTCAAATTTTGACTGTTTGTCAACCTATTATGTGTGCATCATTGGTACAAATTTGGGCTCAATTGATTAGTATTTCGCAAAGTTAGAACCGTTCGGGTAAAACACTATTTTTTAGACAAATCATTTTTGAGCTGTCATAACTCGGAAACCAGGGAACCGAATTGAATGAAATTGTGAACGTACACTAATAATATGTAAATGCTTCACAAACTATTGAAACATAGGTACTTTTTAAACGTTGAAAAAAGTTATCATGGATTGACACTTTTTGGATTTTTCTCGAAAAAATGTAATTTTTTTACATCAATGTCAAGAAATTTTAGTGTTGATATCCAAAGATTTTCCACTTCTGTTCTCAAGTTATCTCTTATGAGATATATTAGAGCCTATTTAGATTGAAGGAAGCACACATTTAGTATTTTTTGTGTGGTATTGTAAATTTGACTTATTTTCCTCTATATGGGTAAAAATTTCAATCCGGTATAACTTAATTCGCCGTGAGAAAATATTGCATTTTATAACGTCGTATTTAGTATCAATATATTGGTGATAAACGTTATAAAATTCATTCAATTCGGTTCACTGGTTTCCGAGATATGACAGTTCAAAAATTAGTTGTCTAAATAATAGTGTTTTACCCAAACGGTTCTAACTTCGCGAAAAATTAATCAATCGAGCCAAAATTTGTATCAATGTTGCACATATAATGACAAACAGTCAAAATTTGAGATTTTTTGATGCACTCTATGAAAAGTTACAGCATGTTGAATTTTTTTGTGGGAGAAAAAAAGTTGCCTATCCCAAACATTCTGGCCATCCCCTGTAGTTCACGTTAAGGGATGATGGATGATTATTAGGCTGCGGCTTATTTTTCAAAAGTTGTTGAAACCTGGAATTCGTAAGCTCTTTTGGATTCAAATGACACATAAAGAGAAACCTCTGAGTTTAAGCCAAAAATATTGAGATTTAGAGGTCGCGCAATCGCTTCAAAGTTGAATTTTCGAGCAATAAAAAGGTGTTTTCACTTCAAGTGCCATAACTTTCTCAATTTTCAACCGATTTTCAATCTTTTTTTATGAATTTCTCACGAATTAAATTTCGAACAAACTCATAGAACATCATTTTCTTCCAAAGCGACGCAAAATATGAGTTTTTGAAGATTTAATTTATTTTTTTCTTCTTTTTACAAAAATTTTCAACTTCAGAGTCCTATAACTTTTTAACCGTTTGACCAATTTTAAAATTTTTAGCTTACTTTTGTAGATATTTTTGTTGCCTAAGAATGCTGTGAATAAACTGTACCTTTAAAAAATCGTTTCAAAATAGAATAATACCAAAAACCGTCCAAAAACACGTATTTTATTGGAAAAATCAGATTTTTGGCATAATTTTAATTGTTTTCATGCTTAGTTTCGGGCTCAAAGTGAAAAATTAATTCTCAATAATCATATGGAAGCCTTAAACATCAGTTTTTGGAGTGTTCTGAATCAAAAAATATTTTCATGTTCGAAATGCGAGGAAAAAAAATTGGAAAAAAATATCCTCCAATGTGTTCTATATCCCTAAATATGATGCTAAGTATCTGGTTTTAAGTAAAAAATTGCAAATAATCGTCAAAAACTTCAATTTTACAGGAAAAAATCAAGTTTTAAGGCATGTTTTGACAGTTTTTGGTGAAAAGTATCATAAAAATGATTACTTTGATGAAAAGTTTGTTTGGGACAGAGATAGACAACAAAAATATCTACAAAAGCAAGCTAAAAAATTTAAAATTGGTCAAACGGTTGAAAAGTTATAGGACTCAGAAGTTGAAAATTTTTGTAAAAAGAAGAAAAAATAAATTAAAACTTTAAAAACTCATATTTTGTGTGACTTTTGAAAAAAATGATGTTCTACGAGTTTATTCGAAATTTAATTTGTGAGAAATTCATAAAAAAAGATTGAAAATCGGTTGAAAATTGAGAAAGTTATGGCACTTGAAGTGAAAACACCTTTTTATTACTCGAAAATTCAGCTTTGAAGCGATTGCGCGACCTCTAAATCTCAATATTTTTGGCTTAAACTCAGAGGTTTCTCTTTTTGTGTCATTTGAATCCAAAAGAGCTTACGAATTCCAGGTTTTAACAACTTTTGAAAAATAAGCTGCAGCCTAATGATTATCCGCTTTTTTGTACGACCTCGTTAAATCGCTGCAATACTAAAAAATAGGAAAAATATTATCAGACAGCATGAGCCCGACAAAATGAGCAGCAAAAAGTGCCCATTGTATGTTTGAATGTTGCACTCAAATATTATATAGGTTATTATAGGCTTTGCCTTTCTTTTATTCTATTCCCCTATTATTACGAAGGACGAAGTTGAACATATTCCTTTCTACCTAATCGCTATTTGTTTACAAATTTTGGAGTTATTGACCTAAGGTAACATTATTATGATTCGTGATTCCCTATTTTTTTAATATGTAGTCATGTAGTCATCAATTTCGTTTTTCAACTCAAAACTAAGCACGACACTACCTGTAATTCTTCATGATGTCGTCTTTACTTAAGGAATTGCTACTTGTATAATACTCAATGTCATTGTTATCGAGCTGAACTTCTTGACCAGCGTTTTTATATCTTATGTATCTCAGGATCCTGATTATTTAGAAAGATGGTGTCTTAGGCAAAGTTGTTTGGTAGGTCAAGGACTTACAGATGGTTTGCCTTGTAATTCGAAATTCCACCACTAGGCGGCACTAGCGTGTACGTTAATTATATCTTATGCATCTAAGGACCCTGATGACTTTGAAAGATGCTGTCTTCAGTGAAGTTGTTTGGTAGAACAACTAGGTAGCGCTAGCGAGCATGTATATTTTATATTATATGTATCTCAGGATCCTTAATATTTTGTATATTGTATATATTGTATATTGTATCATCGGTGAAGTTGTTCAGTAACTTAAGGGCTTACAGATGTTTGGCCATTTATTTTGAAATTCTAATTGCTTAGAAATATGGTGTCTTCGGCAAAGTTGTTTGTTAGGTCAAAGACATATAGATGATTGATCACTTAGTTCGAATTTTCACCACAAGGCAGCGCTAGTGAGCATGTCAGCTTTATATGTAATAATTCTCAAGATCCTGGTTACTTAGAGATGGTACCTTTGACAATGCGGTTGAGTAGATCAAGTGCATTCAGTTGAATGGTCGCAGTGAGTATGCAAATTGTATATCTGATAACTCAGGAAAATGGTATCTTTGGTAAGGTTGGTTGGTCGATCCAGGGCTTTCACGTGATTGGCCGTTTGATTTGAGCTTCTGCTTTCTTGTTCCGAAAGTTTTCAAATTTTGACTGTTAGTTACACATGTAGTTGATTACAATGTGTTCAAATTTGGGTATGATAGACGAACTTTACAGTGGGGACCCAATTTTGTCAGCCCCCGATTTTGTCTACCCCCGATTTTGTCTACCCCCGATTTTGTCAGCTTTTTGACCCGATTTTGTCAGCCACATTGTGACAATTTTAGCACCCAACCCTCGCCAATGTTTTAAACCAATATTGTTTTAAATTGCTAAAAGATTCCAGTTCTCTCTCTTCTTGGCGTAACGTTTCAACTGGGACACAGCCTGCTCCTCAGCTTAGTATTTTATGAGAACTTTTACAATTTTTAACTGAGATCCCCCACAGCCAATGTTTATTTTGCACATGTAAATATATCGTTTGGTAGTCATGAAGATATTTTATACACAAGGTAGTTAAGGAAATGTCGATTATGAAATGGATTCTGAGCTAACCGGGAATCAAACTCGTCACCCTCAGCATGGTTTTGTTGATTGCACGTGCGCTTACCACATCGGCTATATGGGCTTAAAGACTATTCGTTTTAATTTCCTCTGGAACAGAACAAACAATAAACGCTGCCTATTGTTGTGATTACAAGTCAATCTATTTACTTCTTTCCGGCATCTCTGAGATTGTTCTAGGTTTACTTGTTTATATTCATTCAGGTAGGCTAACATTTAAAAAGGGCGCAACAATCATTTCGAATTTTTGCTTCTCCCTTCCTTCTGAGCACATGGCCAATTTTTCATGTAATCTCTGACCAGTAACAGATAGAGCAGACTCCCTTCTATCTGATAACGGGATAAAATTGTATAAATAAATTTAAATACGCCTAGACGGGGTGGAAGAAGTTGAGACATGCAATGGTTGTTCCGCCATTTTTTACATGTGTTTCCTGTTTGGATAGCTTAAAAAATTGCTGTGATAATTGTATTCATTAGAAACCCTTAAGGAATTCGAGATGGGATTTCCCCAAAAATTCTTGCTGCGATTTCTTCAAGAACTTTTGCGCTCGCTTTTGCGTGGTTTGTTGTAAGATTTTTTGCTGGAATTTCTCCAAGAATTCCGTCAGAAATTTTTGAAGGAATTCTTTCGGGAGTTTTATAACGATTCATTAAAGTTTGTCTCTTTAAGATTTTCTCAGGCATTCCTTCTGTGATTTCCCCAGAAGCTTTCATTGAGACTTGTTCTGGAACTCCTGCCAGGATTCCTCCAAAAGTTTTGCTAATATTTTGACAGCTTTCTTTTTCAAAAATTTTCTACATGAACTCCTACAGCGATGAATCCAGGGGTTTCTCCAAGGATTTCTCCAATAATTCCTTATGCAGTTGCTCAGTGGATTTATCCAGGGATTTTCCTAGCGATTCTTTCAAGGCATCCTGCTGGCATTTTTATATACATATCTGCTCCTCCAAGAAATTTTCTGGAAATTTCTATAAGAGCCTTTTCAGACATTTCACTATGAATTGTTCATGCATTCTTCTTATGATACCCCACGTTGACGAACTCCTGAGATTCCTTCAGAAATTCTTGCTGGTATTCCTGTAGGACTTTATTCAGTAATTTCTACAGGAATTCCTCTAGTGATGTATTAAGAGAATTCTGTAGATACTTCTGCAAAAATTCCTATATGAATAACTGCGTGTTTTAATCCATGGATAAATCTACGGAAGGCACAAATTTCCCAAATGGAAGAGAATGTGCCCCTAGAGCCAACCTTCTGATGAATAAATCTAGCGATTTTCCTAGGGATTTTTTTTTTAAGAATTCCTCTTAGGATTTCTTCAGGGATCCTTCTAAGAATTTCGTAAAATGTTCCTCTATTAATGCCTTCAGTAATTACTCATACAAGAATTCCTCTAGAGATTTCACTATGATTCCTCTGTTAGATTTCCCAATTGGGCATCCTCTATGGATTTCCCGGGGTCCCGCTTCAGATTTTTCCAGGGTTACCTCTTGGTATTTCTTTACGAAAATCCCTTGGTATTGCTTCTGAAATTCCTTTAGAAAATTTTGTTGGAAACTCTTCTGGAATTCATGCAAGAATTTAACAATTCATTTCTGCTATGGTTTCTCCTTAAACTGCTCCAGATATTACCCCAGTATTTTTTTTACAGGAATTTCTCCATGGATTTATCGAGGAGATTTCTTCAAAGATAGCAATAGGGATTCTTTCAATGATTTTTCAGAAAATGCTAAAGAAAAGCCTCTAGAGATTTCTGCGGAGATTGCAGTAAGGATTCTTTCAGAAATTACTTAAGAGATTTATCCGGAGCTCCTGTAAAGGTTTTTGCAGAATCTACTTACGGGATCCCTTCGGGAATGTCTTGAGGGTTACGTTCCGTATATCCTCGGGTAGTTTCTTTAAAAAAAATCCCCGAAGATTTCTTCAAAGATTACTCTAGAGATTCTTTAGAGATAAGGCTCTGGAAATTAAAGTGAAAAGGCAGCGGAAACGTAGCCAATTCGAACAGTATGAGTGTCTATACTTGTCAATCAGATGTTGGTTCATTTGCATTCGTTGACAGCTAAAGTTAGATGTTATGATTTAAACAGCGCTAACCAGTGTCAACTGTCTTCTGTAGACCACAATTGCTAAGCTAGGAGAAGGCTGTGTTCCATTAGGGATGTTATGACAATAAGAAAAATAAATAAAAAATTCAATAGTTCTGCTGTAAAAAAGCACTAAATGCTAACTTTGCCAAATACCTTTTTTTCCTGTGCCCTTAACACACTTTCGATTTTTTTACCACAAAAGGTTCGTTCAAATATTACGTAACGCAAAATTTGGCAATTTTAGACCCTATCCGCTATCCCTCCACCGCGTAACTATTTTTGAAAGAGAAATTTTAAAATTTTGTATGGAGCGTAACAAAGCGCTGGAAACCCCCCCACCCCCATTTTCGTTACGTAATATTTGAACGAACCCAAAGCAGACCCTCCACACCTATCTCCGTCTCTGACGTGCTCAGAACAATTTTTCATGAATAAAAAATGATTTTAAAAAATGTCCCGAATTTGTCAGGTACCCGATTTTGTCAGCCCAAAATGCTACCAGGGGCTGACAAAATCGGGTCCTTACTGTATATGAATGTCAAGCGCTTCTAGTAAAATATTCAATATCTGACTGTCGTTATAAAAATACTCTATCTCAGGGGTAAACGAACCGAATGAAATTAAATTTTGCACATTTCTAACGTATTTATTAGTCTTTGAAATATATTTGATTCGGTGGAATTATGACCGCCAGAAAAAATTACACCTTCTTAAAAACATTCTGTGGAACTCCATCAATTTGAATGTTTAGAAAATTTTGTTGTTACCTTATAATGGAATTTTTGCGTTACCTTGTAGTGAAATCTCGCATGAAACAGCACATAAAGTGTAAGCCCTACATCTACTAAACAACTATGTCGAAGAAATCATTTTTCCAAGTTATCCTGAGATATATGATTCATAAAATTTGAATGCTCACTAGCGCCACCACTAGTTCCGAACCAAATGTCTCTCTATCAGTAAGTCTTAGACCTACCACACAACCTCTCCGAAGACACCATCTTTCGAAATGATTAGGACACTGATATATAAGTTTTGAAATTTGGTTACTCACTAGCGCCCCCTAGACGAGGAGGTCCAATCCATACGGCTCTCGACCATTTAGTCTTTGACCTACCAAACAACTTTGCTAAATACACAATCTTCCTAAGTAATCAGGATCCTGAAATGTAGGACATATCAAATTTACATGCTTACTAGCGCCGCCTAGTGGTGGAATTCTGAATGAAATGGCCAATCATCGATATGCCTTTGACCTACCAATAACTTTGCCGAAGAAACCATCTTTTTAAGTAATCAGGATCCTGCGATATATGAGCTATACAATTTGAATACTTACTAGCGCCACCCAGGTGTGGAGCTCCGAACCATACGTATCTTAATCAGTAAGTATATGACCTACCAAACAACTTTGTCAAAGACACCATCTTTCTAAGTTCTCAGGAACCTGAGTTATCTGAGACAGGGTTGAAAAAATCTCATTCAATTGAATGAATTTCTGCTGAACTGAATGTTTTCGACATTCATTTTCAGCTCCGCTGTGAGGTACTTGAAAGTGAACGCAGAAAAATTCAACTACTTTGTGGAGGTAATGACTGCACCATCATCAACACACGCTCTGCGCTGATGGATGCTTCATGTCAACACCGGCCGCATGAATGCGACTCGCCCATAAGCAAGCGTGGTGAATTTTTGTCGTTTGAGTGCCGGTCACAGGAAAAATGTTGATTTTGAACCTCGCCTTCTCCCCAGTGTGAGCGACGAGAGAATTTTTATTCTCTTTTCAATTGCCTCCGTGAAGGACAGGGGCTTCAACGTCAGAAGCGGTGTGGCGAAAAAACAAAAACAAAAACTCACGTTCGTTGGGAGCTTCGGAATTTTTGCAACCGTGATCTGAGATATAAATCTTATATGCTCACTAGCGCTGCCTATCGGCTCCCCCCCCCCCCCCCTCACCTCCTGTAGGTCCTTGATATCCCTAGTAACTTTGCCCGAGACACCATATTGCCAAAGCAGTAGGGCTTTGTAATATAATAGTTGACATTTAGCTGTCTTTCAAATATCACATATCTTTTTCTTCTTTATGGCTCGATGTTCGCATTGGAACTAGGTCTGCCTCTATTTAACTTAGTGTTCTTTGTGCACTTCCACAGTTATTAATTGAAGGGCTTTCTTTGCCTGCCATTGCATGAATTTTGTAACATTGTGTGGCAAGTACAATGATACTCTATGCCCAGGGAGTCGAGAAAATTGACTCGACCGGAACGGGAATCGAACCCGCCGTCTCTGGATTGGTGATCCATAGCCTTAACCACTAGGCTTGGAGACCCAAAAATCACATACAGTGCATTCTTAATAATGCGATTTTCAATTTTCCGCATTACAAGGGGTTATACTATTTTCAAAATCGGTTTTATAATATTCCAAATAAGTTGCTTGTAGAATACATTTGGGTTTGGCATCAAAAGAAAAGAAAAGAAGGTAACAAAGTAATTGCAGACAATTATCATGTATTGTACAAAGTACAACAGCGCGATGGACCGAAGGTTTATATTGAACGCACTCATATTCCTTTATTGAAAATTTGAAAAAGGTTCATTTATTTTTCATGTGACGTTTAATCAACTGGCGCTGGACATTTTTCCAGTGTAACATTTCCTTTTTGTGGTCAGTCAAACTTTCGCAAGATTTTGTTGTCATCGCCATCGCCAAAGGCAAGTTATCTCCAGAGGCAAGTTATCCTCCATTTGGGACATTTGTGCCATCGTCAAAATAATAGCCTATTTCATCATCTACCTGAGGGAAAAGGAAGGAAATAAGGATAAGGATGGGGAAAAGGACAGGTAGGGAAATAGGAAAAGTACCCTGGAAGAGGATACTAACGCATAAGCGTACCACAATGGGTTCAAACAGCGCCCTGAAAAGGACACTGTAATAACGCATAAAGCGAAAGAGGGTCATAGCTCTTTACCACAGCGGGTTAAGAACAACAGAATATCCTGAATATTCAGGTCTCTGAAGTCAGTTTCACTTAATAAGTGTTTACCGAATACTCGGAAACGCAGTTGCGCAAAAACTGAACAGTTACATATCAAATGATACGAAGTTCCATAATCGGATTCATAGCTATCACATGCAAATGAATCAGCTTGCTGTGTATTCGCACTGTGATAGCTGAGTCGGCAGTGGCCAGTCAATGCTTTGACCAAGTTTACATCAGAAACGTAATGAAAATGCATGTGAACCAATAAACCAATTCATGCTTAAATACGTTAGATACTGTTTCCATTTTTCGATATACCTATCAATGATGATCAGTGCTGAAAAATTCATTTCGTCATATCTAAATTCAATCACCTACTGATTATTTTAGAAGCTGAACCTCAGAATATTGTACATGAAAAACTTGTACAGCTAGACGGGTTATGCAAGAAAGTCACGGAAAAAACGATATTTTTCGAATATTTAAGGTCAATGTCACGGACTTCCTTAGATATATGCCAATGATATTCACGGTGAATATCATTTGGCATTTTTCAAAGGTAGTCCGTGACATTTACCTTAAATATTCGAAAAATAGCGGTTTTTCCGTGACTTTCTTGCAGAGCTGGTCTAGCCGCACAAGTTTTTCATATAAGGTACCCCGGGGCAAGTGGGACCTAAAAAAATGCTAGTTTGGTTTTTTTATTCTTAATCACTTAACCTAATTTACAGCTCCATTGTTCACTGGGGCACTACGTGAGAAATTTCAATTGACAGCTGCACTTACATTTTTGTACAGCGCCTAGATTCTATTCTACTTTATCGAACTGGTTACCTTTCTGCTGCTTTCACTTTTTCTACTTTATACCTAGTAGAATGATGAGCACAAGGATGATGATGGATGGCCGTTGTTACTTTCCAGCCCGATTGGGGGTCCATTATGAGTAGCAGTTCGCCGATGTCCAGGTATCCGGGTCCGTTTGAGCCATGGGGCTCAGAAGAGGGTCAGTGTCAGTTGCTCTCGGGGGGAAAAGCAACTGACGAAAAATTGCAAGTGCCGGTGCTGGGAATCAAACGCATGACCATCCGCATATGAAGCGAACGTGTGACCAACTACGCCACGGGCCCCGGCAGTTACCGTATAGTATGCCATGAAAATTTTATAAAAATCGATCATGTATTGGCAAAGATATCTCCGACCAGGGATGCCATATATACAGATTTATCTGTATTATACAGATTTTTGAGCATCTGTGCAGATTGCGTTTATATGAAATACAGATTTTTCATTTGTATGGAATACAGATTTTTCACCTAAATTTTGTATGGGAAACAGATTTTTGAACGAGTGATACAGAAAACCATCTGGCATCGCTTTCTCCGATGCAAAAAAATGTTTTTTTTTTTAGTTTAGTTCAATTTAATTTTTTGGAACGACTTTTCCAACCTTCTAAGCAGAATACCCTCTTCGAAATGTATTCTGTAAATTCTGTATTCGAGTAAAGCTGATTACAATCATTCGAATAATTTAATTTAATGTTAAGGCCCTTAATACTCGGTAAGGCCAAATATGGTGCCAATATAGCGATAACTGATACATTTAGCCTATCATGAACGTGATGAAAATACCTAGTAAACTAAAATACCCCAAATACTTTTGATATCGTTTCTATTTATCAATATACCTATCGACAACCGTGATACACCTATCTTCAAACAAAAGTATACAATTTCTATGCTATGGCTCCGTTTTATAGTCATCTTTACAGTTTAAGAAAAAAAAGGGAATCAATCATTCCCTGTTTCCCCCAGCATAAGTGAGAACAAACCAGCTTGCACGTCAATACTATGGCCAAATACGTTACACAAACAATGGTTTCTTTCTTGCACGTACCGTACCGATACAACTCGTATGACGTCCATTAACCATTTATAATCGACAGTTCGATACGATACGTGACCAGCATCAATCATTTAACAACTACCGCTCAACACCGTAGGCACCGTGCTTTAATTTGCACGTTTGCAAATTAAAGTATGGTGATTCAATTTCCATAGCAACAAATTCGACCAAAATTGAATAATCTTCCATCATCGAGCTGTGTTTTGCCTTGAATTGCACGCATTCCAGTGCCACTATAAAAGCAGTTCCCCACTATCGAAGTGTGCTCCCAAAGAAGCACTCCATTGGAGTGAATGCTCTTATCACCACATACGTTACAGTCCGTCCCAATCTAGTAAATTTATGATTCTGTCACGATCCTGTCACCTTCATTCCCAAACCACAAAAGTCACAGTATTTATTGCAACGCTTTTTTTTTTCTTCTTCTTCTCTCGTTTCCTGTTTCGCATCATTTCAGTGAGCTCCCACAGCAGCGGATGAAAACCTGACCACCTGTTTTGTCATTGCTGGACCACCATGCGTCCCCATCCCCATCGCCAGCATCGCGCCGCGTCGCCGTCTTCGACATCACATGGTCCGCAGCCGGTCGTCGTCGGTGTTGATGGTTCTAGGCTGTGGGGAGCATCCGCGCCATAACTCAGCAGCAGCAGCCTGCTGGAATGTGTGCGTGTGGGTGGCGCTAGTTTTTCACGGCATGCTAACGGGTGGTTGTTGGTTGTCGGTCACTCACCGGATCTGTCTGGAGTGTCTGTGGGTGGGTGGGAACACAAGTTCATCCCGAGCGCGGAAACAGTGATGAACATGCGCGCACAGTCGTCGTCGCCGTAGTCGGCGGTGGGAGCGTGAGTGAGTGGATACAAAGGTGCTGGGATATCTAACTGGCGGTGTTTGGTCGTTTAGTGTTGAATGAACAACAGACGGGGTCGAAAGTAGGTGCAGCTAGAATTCGTCGCGTCGTGTGCTGCGAGTGAGCGTGGTGCATTTTTTCCCATTGACGAGGGTCAGTTGTTAATCGAAGTGGTGGAGCCGATTGGTGGATGGTGTGTTTTGGGTTCCCGTTTCACGGTTGGGTGGAATGGACATGTGGCGGGAGTTGCCGGTGTGAACGAGGAAACAGGAAGTACATTCGGGAATCCTGTCTTCGTGCGCGGCGGTTTTCTACCAGAACACAGCGAGTAGCGGAAACGGGCTTTGGAAGGGAAATTAAGTTCGGAAAAATCAATTTCGAAAGCACCTCGCGTTCCAGAGTAATGTATTGATGAGAAGAAAAGGGTTTGTCGTGGCTGGAATCATTGTTTATCTCACGTACAGGCTGTTGAGATTTATCTTGCATTCTGTGGGGCATTTTCCTGTGGATACGAGGTGAAAACAAATTCATAAAAGTGATTCCCGGAGCCATATTTGCTGTGCATTGCGAAACCGAAAAGTGAGTGTAGTCGAACGGAGTGGGGGAGGGATCACAATAGTGCCCAGTGTTTTCCTGGTGGGAGTGGGGAAAGAGGTGGTGAAAAGCCTTCGCACACTCAAGTGCTGGACTGAGAGTTGTGCTGGGTCTGCTGGTGAACCAAGAAGAATTCAGACGGAACAAGAAGAACAATAACTGCCTGGAATTTCGTTCTTATCAGCAGTGGTATATAAAGTGTGTCGTTTGTTGAGCTGCTTGGGGTTCGGGTCTCATCTGGCAGTCCTGCCCACGCCGAAGCGATTCAGGTCCCTCGGGAGACGTACGTGTTGTGCACATATGCGAGGCCATGGCCTCGTGCGAAGCAGCCCGAGCCTGAACTCTCGATGGTAGTCTATCTTACCAGCGCTGGTCAACTACCAGGCGTCCGTTGCACAGTGAGGCGGGATTGGTGAATCCTTGGCGGAAATAAATGTTCGATTAGGGAAATGGGGTTGGTGGTTTCGGAAACCATATTATAATTCATATTTTCTCTATGTTGGCATTTTACACTCTGACTACTACATATTACTTTATTGAGCATATGTGGGCTTCATGGCAATGCGGCTAGCGACATCAGTCGTCTAGGCCTTTCGTAAGCTTACGAGTGTGGGTTCGATTGCTGCTCCAGTCGGGGAAAACTTTTCGTCAAACGGAAAATTATTCACTGGGCCACTAGATGTTATGTGTGTTGGAAATCCTGGAAACCCTCCCAGAAGTAATTCACGTAATCCTCCAGAGATTGTACAGAAGTTCCGTTCCAAGAAACAGAAGTAGCTGAATAACAGTTTCTTAAGCTCAAGGTGGCTGTGATTTATTCAACTCTTGTACAACGAAAATGCTTGCTGGGTTTAGGATTTCGACTAGAAATTCTACCAATAATTATTCCTTGAGTTTATTGAGGATTCCTCTAGAACAGTGGTTTTCAGTTCGTGCACCGCGGTGCACTTGGAGCACCGCAAAGCTTTGCCAAGTGCTCCACGGAATTTCTTTTGAGTTATGATATGCTTCAAGTTCGATGAACAATACATACTAGTACAAATAAAGCCTGTATCCGCAATAATCGGGACACAAAAATACAGTTGTATCTCTGCAATAGATACATTAAAATTGTTCAAATTTGGCCAAATAACATCTCCAGATGTGTTCATTTCACCTACAAAATTTCATGTGACTCGGTGCAGTACTTTTTGTTGTAGCAATGAAAGAGCAGAATGAGCGCCATTGAATTTTGTACAGCACCTAGTTTTGCTCGTCAGCGCTGTAACTTTTGAATTTGGCAGAGGAAATGGCTGAAATTTTGAACACAATCCTCTCAATTTACATTTGTTGCATAGGCAAAATTTCAAGAAATCGATGCACTATCAAGAATTTTATAGTCGAAACATGTATTGGGACTGAACGTGATTTTAGCACCTCAGACAGCAATTAGTCAGCACCCTTTATTGTTCCGATTATACTATTGAAAGTACTATACCAATAATCATCAAATTTTGCAGACATAAAATACACATAAGCAGCTACCCTATGTGAAAATTTCATGAAAATTGACAGAGAAATTCAAAATTTATAAATATGCAAACAGCGCATATGAAAAACATGATTTTTTTACTAACACTCAGCCCTATCAACACCAGTAGCTTTCAAACCAATAGATCAAAGTTGATGAAATTTTGCAAAAAAGTGTCTCTATAAGTCTCATAACTACTAACAAAATTTTATAATTATCTTAATAGAACTTTGAACTGTAGCGTAAAATAACCATCTATTATGCGAATGAAAATTGGTCATGGTTGTACAAAATGCTTAAAACCACGTCTGTTTGTTTTTCATATACAGTTAAAAGTAATACATCGATTTTTATGAAATTTTGCACAAACAATAAACATACACCAAATAGTTCTCAGTCATTTATTTGGTCAATTATACCGATTCATTACAGAGCTACAGTCGTACTTCTGTGTCCCGATTATTGCGGATACAGGCTTTATATAGCTGATTGTAATGGGTGTCCAGTAGGCCTGTCCAGATTTAAAAAATGGTCTCTGATTCTCAAGTCCACCCCCATATTTTGATTGGCATCCTAAAAGAAGTAACTAGTCAAAATTTCAGCCAAATTCATTGAAATTAAGAGGTGCATCAAATCAATTTTGTGTTTTTCGACTATTTTTGAACTTCAAAAAATACTTAACTACACTAAAACATGTCAAAACTTAATTCTTTCGGCAGAAATTGAAAGCTATACTTGTTTGCTACAACTTCTCCGAACAACGTGTGCCAATAAAATTAAAGGAAACATGTGTAATTATCACATTTGTAATCAGAAAAACCTTAAAAAGTTGATTTTTTGATAGATTTCGTTCTGAAACACCCTAATATACTTAATAAGTTGGATTTTTCAAAACGGCATCATATTCTCCAATGTTTTTTGGTTATTTGCTTCTTTGACACCAATGCTGTAGGAGTTGAGCAAAAATAACTAAAATTCGTGAAAGTCAAATGTGGCCTAAAAACTAGCTTTTTGGAGGCAATCACGTTGTGGCGCGAAATTGTACTGAACGTAGTAGCTTTGCTTCCTAGTAGTTTGCCTTGGCTACCCCCTACTACGGGTGATAACAAACAAGCGCTATGACAGGTGTTGGCTATCATATCAGTGCTGACGCGATGCCACTTTTTGCGCGCCAAAGCGTGATTGCACCCGAAAAGCTAGTTTTTAGGCCACATTTGGCTTTCACGAATTTTAGTAATTTTTGCTCAACTCCTACAGCATTGGTGTCAAAGAAGCAAATAACCAAAAAACATTGGAGAATATGATGCCGTTTTGAAAAATCCAACTTATTACGTATATTAGGGTGTTCCAGAACAAAATCTATCAAAAAATCAACTTTTTAAGGTTTTTCTGATTACAAATGTGATAATTACACATGTTTCCTTCAATTCTATTGGCACACGTTGTTCGGAGAAGTTGTAGCAAACAAGTATAGCTTTCAATTTCTGCCGAAAGAATTAAGTTTTGACATGTTTTAGTGTAGTTATGATTTTTTGAAGTTCAAAAATAGTCGAAAAACACAAAATTGATTTGATGCACCTCTTAATTTCAATGAATTTGGCTGAAATTTTGACTAGTTACTTCTTTTAGGATGCCAATCAAAATATGGGGGTGGACTTGAGAATCAGAGAACATTTTTGAAAAACTGGACAGGCCTACCAGTTAGCCTAGTGGTTAGGGCTATGGATCGCCAATCTGGAGACGGCGGGTTCGATTCCCGTTCCGGTCAGGAAAATTTTCTCGACTCCCTGGGCATAGTGTATCATTGTACTTGTCTCACAATATACAAATTCATGCAATGGCAGGCAAAGGAAGCCCTTCAATTAATAACTGTGGAAGTGCTCAAAGAACACTAAGTTGAAGCGAGGCAGGCCAAGTCCCAGTGGGGACGTAGAGCCACAGAGAAGAAGAAGAAGCTGATTGTAATGTTATATTTGAAACAGTACATGTAGGAGACCTTCATGAAAGTGAAGGCAAATCATCACTACTGCAAATAATTCTGAGTCCATAGACAAATGCGTAGTTGAATTCATAATGAATGCAAGGTGAAATTTACTTGATGTATCTTTGATTTTTTTAAAGATTCTGGCTTGTTTTTCTGTGAATCTTAAAAGGGATATCTTAACTATTTTTCAAACCATCAAATAAGCAAGTTTACAAAAGTTTTCTTATAATTTTTTGGGATTTTTCTCAGATCTTCATGAGTAAGCCAAAGAATCTAAAATTGATTTTCTTGAAATAAGTTCTAAAACAGCCGGCCATCTGAAAAATAATTCTACAAAACTTTTCCAGAAATCGTGGTTCAATATTTACCATACCAATAATAGCCAAGGATCAATAAGGCGCTTCACCGAATTCACTGAATATTTGTTTATTACCAGGCACGAATGTCACCAGAAAACTGGATTTCCCTTCGTTAGAAAATCTTAAAAAATATTGTTCGAAAATTTCTAAGAATGAGAAGGCAGAGTCAGAGCCATATCATCATGCGAGAAATATCAAACATCGCTTCGGAAAACACAATAACATTTTTAGCTAACAAGCTAACTTTGTTTTTTTAAATAAGTGCACCGCGCAGCAATTTATTTCTAAAAAGTGCACCGCGAGACAAAATTGCTGAAAACCCCTGCTCTAGAAGTTTCTTTTGGATTACCTTTGGAGAATATCTTCAAAGTGCTCCAGAGCTTACTTCAAGTTTCCCAAGGACTTGTTTTGGGATTCTTCTAGAAATGTTCACGAGTTCCTCTAGGTAAACTCGTCCGATTCCATCGTGAGGTCGTTCAGGCATTCTTTCCCTAAGAATCTTCCAGGGGTTTCTTTAGGAAATACTTCAGGAGTTTGTGAAGAAATCAGTGGAATAGTTTTTTTTTACTTCTTCCGGAGAGAGAATTCTTAGAGAAATCCTTGAATCAAATTCTTAAGGAATTCCCGAAGTAACTTTCAAAGCAAATCCTGGGAAATGTATACAAATCCACAATCGCTAGAAATCATCAGAAACATTCGTAGGTAAATTCCCATAGGGAGTTTCTGTAAAAAATAAATCTGAAGGAATTCCTAGAGGGATCTCGAGATGGAATTTCTAGAAGAATCCCTCGAAGGAGTTTAAAGAGGAGCTCTCAGTAGAAATTTGGGAAATTCGCCGATGGCTTCGTCTTCTTCTTGCCGTGTTTAATGTTGAAGGTGACGGGTTCGATTCCCGCTCGGTCCATGAACTTTTCGTAAAGGAAATTTTTTTGACCTCCTTGGGCATAAAGTACCTTCGTGTCTGCCACTCGGTAAGCACATGCAAAATAATCATTAGCAGAGGAAGCTCTCAGTTAATAACAGTGGAAGCTGAGAAGCAGGCTTTGTTCCAGTGGAGACGTAATGTCAAAAAGAAGACTAAGAAAAAGATTAATCTGGGGATTTCACAGAAGTTCATATTGAAATTCCCCCCCGAAAATCCACCAGAAATTCCTCCAGACGTATGCCAGAAGTTCCTATAAAATTTTTATCAGAAGGTCTACGAAGAGTTCTTCCTTGAATCCATTGTGAGATTCTTTCAGGAATTCCTTTCGCGGATTCCTCTAGGAGTTTTTTTCTAGGATATCTTTTATTTCATAAATATTTTACCTCATAAAAATCATCCAGGACTGGTTCCAGGTTTCCCCACGGAATTGTCTTTGGGACTCCTCTAGGAATGTTGCCGACTTCCTCTTGGTAAACTCGTCCGATTCCATCATCTCGAGATTCCATCATGAGCTCATTGTGCCATTCTTCAAGGACATCCTTTCGAGATCCAACCAAGAATTCCTGTTGAGAATTCTAATAAAGTTCCTTCTTGAAATCTTACAGAAGTTCTTTCTTAAAATCATACATTAGGTCCTTCTATGAACTCTCCTAGAATATCTTCTATGATTTATTCAGGAGTGCACACAAAAATCCCTATATTTATTTTCTGGATCAACTCCAAAAGAAATTCTCAGAGGCAAAAAAATCCAGCAATTTCTGGACAATGCCCAGAAGGAATCCATAGAGGAATCTAGAGCAATCCATAGAAAGCATTCGTAAAGGAATTCCTATAGAGAATTTTTGGAAGAATTTTCAGAATAAACTCCTAAAGGAATTTTATGGAGTTTCTGGAAAAATTCTTTGAAGGATTTAATGGAGGAGCTCCAGGATGGAATTGAGACGAATTCGCTGATGGCATTGCTTAAGTTATCAACAGACGAAGTTTATGGAGGAGTCGTCTGGCTAATCGTTGTCTATGTATGAAGTTATTAGTACAAAATTCTCCTACCCGGTTGGAAGGGGGTGCGCTGGGTCGAAAATAGTGGTTCACTGATAATCTTGTCCCAGTGAAAAGATACAAAGTTTGCATCTTTCAAAACATCGTACAAATTATTGAGAGCAGCTTATCTGAAATCAGTTCAAAATAATCTAACTAGATCTCTTCCTGAATTTCTTCAGGATTTTTTCTACAAATTTCTACAAGGATCCAGAAATTTCTTCAGGATGATCTAAATACTAGTAGTTGCTTCAGGGGTTCTATCGATATTCCACCGAAAAATCCATCAAAGTTCCAGAGATTCCTATATGGATAGCTCCATCAATTTCTCTCGGGACTTCTGAAGGAATTCCAGCATAGATTCCTCCAAGAAATCCTCCCGGGATTCCTCCAGGAAATTCCTTCCAATATTCCTCCGGGAGCTCCTCCCGAGATTCTTCCATGAATTACTCCAGGGACTCCTCCCGATAACCTCCCGGATATTCTTCAGGAATTTTGACAAGAACTTCTCCAATTTAATTTAGAATCCATCCTGGAATTTACATTCCTCCGGTGACTTTTCTAAGAATCTAGAAACCCAGGACAACAAAAAAAAAAACAATGGACGTAATAAATTATCCTTCCCTATATTAGTAACATGGCAATGAGTTATTCTTGCTGAGACCTGCCCACTTTTTACAGCTCGTCTGTAAAACTGGTGATTCTCTGAAAGTCCTCGCCATCCTTTTTAGTTATGAAGATGTATTTGTTTGTCAAAATGTATAAGCTGCAGTTAAATAGAGCCACAACCATTTATGTGTACCCCACGATTTTTGTTAATTGTTGGCCTATTTCAACTCTTGGGAAGATAACTTTTGATATTAGAATTTGTTAATTTGTTCATATGTTATGTAAAAATGCCACAGCTTTCGAAAGTTGTTAAAATTTTAAAAATCAGTGGTTGTTAAAATTGTAAAAAAAGGTTTTTCTCTAAGTAAAAAGAAAATCGTGTTAAGTACTGCTCCATTTATTTCCACTAAGAATTTGCATCCTTTAACAGATACGTATTTCGACCTCAACTGTAAGGTCGTCTTCAGTGTCTTGTACTTGACTCATCATCATCAGTTTTTCTCTGAAAATTCAAGATATCGACCGAATTCAGTATAGCTGATTCAACTTTTTATAACATCTTAAGCATAGTGCTCTTATTTTCATTCTATGGAAAACAAAGATAATAAGCACTATTTCTGTACCGACTTTTCGAACCCTCTTTTTTTCCTCATCTGTAGAGCCTTTTAACCACTGCGTCCATTCTTTAGGAATATTGTGGTATGACCCATATTTAATTTGGTGCTAGTCAAGTATCCTCCCAAGCAACACACATGTTATATAAAAGTTACGACAGCGCAAGTTTTGGTTGTATAGAAGTTTATTTTACGTTATTTTAACACAATGTTAGAATTACGTAAAATAAACTTCTATACAACCAAAACTTGCGCTGTCGTAACTCTATTATAACATGTGTGTTGCTTGGGCTGTCACAATTGAGCTGTGATGGACAATGGTTGATGTAACACCTGATCCCAACTAGGCACAACTCGCTTAGCTTAGCTTAGCTTAGCTTAGACTGACTGCACACATCTATGGTTGCTATTCCGTGATTGACCCGAATCAATGACAGTTGCACAATGAATCAACTGAATAATTGACTGGGAGTGGTCAATATTCTCACTGTGCACGCTTCAGAGACTCTCTTTAACGGTACAATAACGGCGCCGGCCACGTCCTTGCAGTCAGGTTGGAAGAGGGAAGGAATATTAGTAACAACCTTTGTTAAGTGAAGGCCCGCGTTTACCGCTGCGACTCCACCAAAGGCTGCAGGAAGGAGTGTTTGTTAGTAGGAAAGGTATCGTTGGGTCTGGATTCACTTTGATAAGTAATATGACCTTCGTGTCATGCTGGTTGCCGCGCTATTGCTTACTTTACGCGGAAAGCAAACAATCGACCACCCGCATCAGGTGGTCGCTTAATATGCAATCTAACACGCTATTATTCGCTTCACTCGGAAAGCAAACAATCGATCACCCACGTCAGGTGATCGTTCAGTATTGCTACAAAAGACGCGACACAACGAAATGCTCATTCCCGAATAGGGAAAAAGAAAAATCGAATGACCGAAGCAAAAGCGCGCGACATCGGCACCCGGACGAAATCCCAATACACACTCTGATCCCAACTAGGCACAACTCGTTTTATAAAGTTTATTACCCTGTTGGGATTACTTCTCCAAATTTCCAAGGGCTCTAGAAACCCTTTACCAAATATCGCCAATCTGTGATGATACAGCACTCCGCAGTTGCAGAGTAAATGCTCGGCAGTTTCGTTTTCCGTTTGACAGAAACGACACTCGAAGGATTGGATTTTTCCAATCTTACTTAGATGATATTTACTCGGGCAGTGGCCAGTCATCAGACCAGTAATTACCCTGAGATCTCTTTTGTTTAGATTCAGTATGGACCTGGCTTTTTCTGCACTGGGTTTTATGAACCTTTTTGCTTGCTTGGATGTATCCGTGGCATTCCAATTAGATTCTACCGTGGATATTTCCCAAGTTTTTAGTTTCATCCGAAGAGCACGCTCAGGAACTCCACAGAAAGATTCAGGGCCTACAAAGCTTGATGCCGCACCCTGTCTAGCTAAATTGTCGGCGTTTACATTTCCCAGAATTCCACAATGACCGGGCACCCAGTGTAAAGTTACCTCGTTCCTACTGGCCAATTGTTTCAGAGAAATAATGCATTCCCACACTAGCTTTGATTGACACGTGAAAGCTTTTAGCGCATTTAGAGCCGCCTGACTGTCCGAAAAAATACAGATCTTGGCAAATCTATAATTTCTTTTCAGACAAATGTTGGCACACTCTAGAATGGCTTGAACTTCCGCTTGAAATACAGTGGGACTGCATCCCATTGGTATAGCTTTACTGATACCGGGGCCAAAAACACCAGCTCCAGTATTTTCCCCCATCTTGGACCCATCAGTATAAAATACAATAGAACCTGGACGTAAACTTGGCCCACCAGCATCCCACACATAGCGACATGGTTTCACCACTTTGAAGGGAACATCATAGTTGGTCTTCGTTATCATCCAATCTTCTACTGTTTTTATGTGCATGTTTAATTTGAAGTCTTTAATGATCCTGAAATGTCCAGCAAGATCCCCGTCTAGAACTATATTGTAATGTATAAACTGCTGGGTACTTTTTGCCGCTTGTAGTTTAACAAATTGATGCAATGGCAGTAAATTGAGAAGGGCATCCAAAGCAACTGATGGAGTGCTTTTCATAAGGCTTTGCTGCAGACCCAAAGGGCATTGGTACCCTTGGTTAAAACATTGTTTAAATGAGAATTCCAATTCAGTCTTTTGTCCAAAGTTATCCCAAGATGTTTAACTTCTTCTGAGAACTGAATTTGAACTCCATCTAAAGAAGGTTCAGTAAGATTTATTTTAAACCTTCTAGTAAAAGGTACAATTACAGTTTCTGAAGGGTTTACGTTTAATCCCTCCTCTCGGAACCATTTGATGGTAACATTCAACGCAGATTGTAGCCGGCTAGATATCGTGTCGTCATATTTTCCACATATCAGAATAGCTACATCATCTGCGTATCCAATAACCTCAAAGCCTTGATTGATCAGTTTTTTAAGGAGTTCGTCCACTACCAAAAACCACAATAAGGGCGATAGTACTCCTCCTTGAGGACAGCCCTTCACAGATCTTACTGATAGTTGCGCACCTCCAAGAACGGAAAAGATCTCTCGATCTCTAAGCATCGATATTATCCATTCAATAATGCATTTATCCAAGCCCCTTGCTTCCATTGCAGAACGCATTGAGCTGTAGGATGCGTTATCGAATGCTCCTTCAATATCGAGAAAAGCAACCACGGTTATTTCCTTGGCTTGAAACGATTTCTCAATAGGACAGATCTGTGAAGTACTAGATTTGTAGTAATGAGCTGAATTTTTGTATGGTGAGAAGGTCAATTCTCCGTTTCTGCAATGAAATGGTGCAAAAAGCGTGGGTATTATTATTCCTTGCCTAATTTGAAGCTGTTTGAGCAAAACTTTGGGCAACAGTGTTGTTGTTTTCTCCATTTCTTGCAACATAAACAACATAGTTATCCAAAGTTTTGCTCAAACAGCATCAAATTAGGCAAGGAATAATAATACCCATGCTTTTTGCACCATTTCATTGCAGAAACGGAGAATTGACCTTCTCACCATACAAAAATTCAGCTCATTCCTACAAATCTAGTACTACACCGAACGTACCCCATTTTGCTAACTAGCGACTGTAGCGCTGTTATAGTAGATTTGCCTGTTTGATAAGCAAATTGAAATTTGCTTAGAGGCATTTCTACTAAGCTGGTAGACTTCACAAAGTCATCCACTATTTTCTCCATGGTCTTTAACAGACCACAAGAAAGGCGAACCCTCTAAGCAGAATACCCTCTTCGAATGAGTGTAATCAGTTATTACACTCATTCGAAGCACTACATATTTGTTTTGTTTCTTATTTTTTTATTTTTTTTTTTTTTGGAATGCATTCATGATAACAAAAAGATCGAAAATTGTCGGTGCCTCAATCGTTAGTTTTTGGAATACGATTAACATGGGAGCATAGGCTAAATAAAGGCGCTCATACCATAATGGCGATAATTACTTATGAGAGAGAGAGAGAGAGAGAGAGAGAGAGAGAGAGAGAGAGAGAGAGAGAGAGAGAGAGAGAGAGAAGTGGATAGAAAGATACAAAGTAGGATGAAAGGGACGGGCCAGGGATTGCACCCATGACCTTCTGCATACTAATCAGAAGCGGTAGCCACTAGACCACTAAGCCCGTCCTCAAGGGTTCTTCCTGAGGTTTCTTCTTGGAGATTTTTTCTTTTTCTTGATTTCAATTTTCTTGAGTTATTAAAGTTTAAATTCGTTGAACAAAATTCTGTCACATGGCTTCATGGTGATCCACTGGGTACTGATTTTACATAAATACTTTTGGCAATATTTGAATTGTCACTAATGTTATCCGCAAAAGCTGTTAAAGGAATTAATTTGACCCCGGATTACGGTACCACTTCTAGTACTACATTTGGTTTCCGGTACCCAAGTTTGACGTTCGGCTGACTATCGGCTGGTCGTGTCTGCAGATGCATACCGATTTGCCGACAGACGATGAAAGGCCAACCACCAGTTTTCCCAAATTTTGACACCTGCTGAATTTCTACTAAAAGGGGAGGTGTTAAAGTATCACTTCCGGTTTCTAAAATAAAATAAATGTGAAATTGTTTGAAGAAAATAATCAATATATATTATAAATGTTAATATTTGTATAAACAATAGTTTGTTACTCATAGCAACATCAGCGGTGTACTAGGTTTTCCATTTGTAAAAGGGTTCAAGGTATTATTATACGATAAGGTATTTTTATTTTTTGATCTAGTACTTCATGAACCTCGAAATTTAACACCAACGTATGAACGACTTTGTTAGGACTTTGATGTAAGCGTCAAAGTGGCTAAGCCTTCTGCGTTGTATTTGCCGCAAAGATGATTCTTCGATTTGGTTGTTTTTCCATCAAGGCCATTCTAAAACCTACAGGGGAGAAGGGTTGCGTAGATACATCATATTAAACGCACCAAATATATGTTAAATATAAATATACGCATATGTAATGAAACTGAATAGTATATGATGTATATTGGAAATCTCTCACCCATTTAATATGTGCATTCCGACGAATTTTGGCAAAAACTTCAATTAACACTTTTCAACATAAAATGCGTCCCTAGAGTCGAAATTTTCAAACCAAAAGTCGTAACACCCGCCGAATGGCTACCGAAACTTTGAAGGAAAGAACGAAAATAGCTGCCATAGGCGAAAAACTCTCCCGTTTTCGGCCATTGCCTACTTCGATCTTTGCACCTACAAACTTAGGTATCTCTGATACAAACTCTCAAAATACAAACCTATGTGTCACTGACAGATTTTGGGCCCCTGGACCTGAGCCCGGGATCAAATTTGCTATTATGGACGAATTATTTAACAGTTTATAGTATGTAGCTTTTGTGCTTCTATAGTTATGACACGATTGTTATATCTGTTCGTCATTTTTTTCTGTTCTGTCCATTTAAGGTGTGGGTACTATTGCTACACAGGTTGTACTGAGGTTGTTTAACGTCTGTTCGGTGGTTAACTGTATCGGTGTTGTTTGTAATATGGCTCATCTCATAAGGAGTGTATCGGAAAGTAGTTGAAAATGTTCAGGATGCTCTATCTCGAAGCTGGGTTGGTCTTTTCATTTCGGTTCTTCTATGAAATCGTCACAATATAGTTGAGTTTAGAACAGCTTGGAAAAATTTGGAAATTGTTTAGAATTATTGAAAATATGGCTAAATGAACACACCTCACAAAATAAAAATCTGCACAAAATTCAATTTTGTTAAGATTTTTCAACTTTTCAAAAATCAGTAGCGAATAAAATTTGCACGATAAAAAATCTGGAAAATATTGATGCTTGTTAACAGTTATGAACACATAACATATCATTCAACACCGACTTGCAAAATTCATATTATTATAAAATGATTTGGAGCATAGAAAAAAGGGGTTCCTCAAAAATGGCCCTTTTTCATTTTTAAGAATTGCGCTTAAATGCAGTGGAGATTTTTCTTGAAAAAATAATTTACCTATATCATGAGGATTCTGGAGCTTATTGCATTTGCACAAAAAGTTACCAATTTTCGAACATTATCGATTTTTTTCACAATTTCAATGTTTTAGAAGGTGTGCAAAAAATTAAAAACATGTGTTCCGTAACCTAGGTTAAAAACCCAGTTAAAAGAACATTTTTAGAAAATCACAAAGCCATTTCTTTTTTCAAGGATTTATATAGTATCTTCAAAAATAAAATTACCTAAAAGTTGTATTAAACTATTTTTAAGGCTATTGTAAACATTTTCAACTACTTGACGATACACTCCTTATATTCGAAGAACAGTGTCCAATATTAGAGATGTGTCATATCACAAACAATACACATACAATCACGACTACATGGGAAAACCAAAATTTGCTATTTTGTTTGTTATTGTATGTATATTGGTTTTGTTATTTTATTGCAATGATTTTTGTAACAGTGATTGCATCGAATGTAGTGAAAACAACAAAAACTCATATCAATTATTGATTATAACAACTTCTGTGATCTGTTTCAGAACAAATTTGTTATTAGTTTAGTTATGAGCCAAGTATTGACCAAAAATAACATAAATAACATAAACTTTTTCGCAACAACACTGAAAGTCTAACAAATTTTGAAATAAATCTGTTACAAAAATTTTTTTCACGAAATTGTGTAATAGCCAGTTATATTAAAATGCATAATGTAACAAATGTTGTAATATACTGTTCGAATGAATGAAGCAAGTTTTGTTTAATTTTGGTATTTAAATAATAACAAATGTTAGGGTAATCGTTTCCTTTCATTGCGGTAGCGCCTAAAGTTGCGGTGATGGCAGTTGAGCTCTTTTTCGAATGAAATGTTACCAAAAAGCACTTTTAATAGATGTATTATGATTTAATTATGTGATTCCATCAGTTGTGGGCTTAAGACTCGTCCAAACACCAAATAAAATAGTATTTTCCTCAATATCTTTGCTGTTGTGTTCCTATTGTAGCGGTAATATTCCTGTCCTCCAAAAACTCATATGAATTCAATGGAATACCGCAATATTAGGAACCAAAATATAATTTTACCTCCTTAATTGGAACAGTGTGCCTAAAGCAAATTTGGATGGAAAACTACTGAATTTTATACTCAGCATAAGTGTGGTGCTGGCGTGTGGTAGGTGCGATTGACGGAAGGTTAATATAATCGCCTATTCAAATCTGCATGACGCGCAACACCAAAATGTTGGCTTCACTCCCGGTGTATGTGAATGACAGCCATTTCACCCCGTTAATTGTTAAAGCTCAAAATTGTCACGTGCTGGGGTAAATTTGAACCCGGATTCGGAAATTTAAGTTTACTATTGAGATAGACCAATAGCTAAATTTTGTTTCGCTGTGAATCAATACAGTTCTGACCAGCATTCCACAATC
>NC_085138.1:443808760-443877203 GCF_035046485.1 Aedes albopictus
CATAGAATCGTGGAAGTGGGGTGTAGGGAATGAGAGTGGGTAAATATTGAGGATAAAATATAATTGATGCATATAAATTTAGAGTGTGCTGGAGCAGCCCTGTGGGCGAAACGAAAGTATAATTATGAAAGGGGCTTACACGGATTCTTGAATTGGGGCAGAAAATGTGGAAAGAGAAGGAAAGGAACAAAACAGAAAAGTGAGTCAGTCTTATAACGAACTTTGTGGAAAGATGTTTGGCGGTACGAACGCTCTGAGTTTGTAGGGCAAAAGTAACACCAAGCCAAATGAAGAGATCACCAGTGCCGAAGTGGGATCGCGGCTTCCGCGAAACACGACAATGGCGCAGCAGGGTAAGCAAGAACCTCGCATTCTAAAGATTTAAAAGATTGTGGTGTCGTTTTGGTTTGATACAAAGATTTGAACATGGTAAAAACAATCGTTATTTGATACTGTTAGTGGTCGCGATCATCAGGGTAACTGGCGTATGTTGGCCGTCAATTACTTGAACAGTTCGTAGAAAAAAAAAATATGTTGAACTATATGGATTTGACTTGAGTTGTTTTATCATTAGGGTCACTGACGTATGATGGCCATCAATTGCTTGAGCAGTTCGTAAAGAATTGGTAATTTAAATACTTGAATTTAACTGGGTTCGTTTTCTGATAACCAAGTTAATAACCCTTAAAGCAACCTGTACAATGATAGTTCTCTAAAAAAACTTGAAAATAAACGAGTAAAATTAAAAAAAAAATTGAACCCCGAAGCGACAATGCAAATCTATAATGTTCATTTTATTTAGATATTTACATAACAATCGTAAAGGGTTAAAAAAAATAATTCCTCCGAGACGATACTGCACAATTCCCCCGAGAGGGTAAGCACAATTCCCCCGAGAGGGTAGCGAGCAATTCCCCCGAGAGGGTACGCACAATTCCCCCGAGAGGGTAAGCACAATTCCCCCGAGAGGGTAAGCATAATTCCCCCGAGAGGGTACGCACAATTCCCCCGAGAGGGTAGCGAGCAATTCCCCCGAGAGGGTACGCACAATTCCCCCGAGAGGGTAGCGAGCAATTCCCCCGAGAGGGTACGCACAATTCCCCCGAGAGAGTACGCACAATTCCCCCGAGAGGGTAGCGAGCAATTCCCCCGAGAGGGTACGCACAATTCCCCCGAGAGGGTAGCGAGCAATTCCCCCGAGAGGGTACGCACAATTCCCCCGAGAGAGTACGCACAATTCCCCCGAGAGGGTAGCGAGCAATTCCCCCGAGAGGGTACGCACAATTCCCCCGAGAGGGTAGCGAGCAGTTCCCCCGAGAGGGTAACGCACAATTCCCCCGAGAGGGTGCGCACAATTCCCCCGAGAGGGTACGCACAATTCCCCCGAGAGGGTAGCGAGCAATTCCCCCGAGAGGGTACGCACAATTCCCCCGAGAGGGTAGCGAGCAATTCCCCCGAGAGGGTACGCACAATTCCCCCGAGAGGGTAGCGAGCAATTCCCCCGAGAGGGTAACGCACAATTCCCCCGAGAGGGTGCGCACAATTCCCCCGAGAGGGTACGCACAATTCCCCCGAGAGGGTAGCGAGCAATTCCCCCGAGAGGGTACGCACAATTCCCCCGAGAGGGTAGCGAGCAATTCCCCCGAGAGGGTACGCACAATTCCCCCGAGAGGGTAGCGAGCAATTCCCCCGAGAGGGTACGCACAATTCCCCCGAGAGGATACGCACAATTCCCCCGAGAGGATAGCTAGCAGTTCCCCCGAGAGGGTACGCACAATTCCCCTGAGAGGGTAGCGAGCAATTCTCCCGATAAGGTAACGCACAATTCCCCCGAGAGGGTAGCGATCAATTCCCCCGAGAGGGTAAGCACAATTCCTCCGAGAGAGTAGCGAGCGATTCCCCCGAGAGGGTCAGCACAATTCCCCCGAGAGAGTAGCGAGCAATTCCCCCGAGAGGGTCAGCACAATTCCCCCGCGAGACGGTAAGCACACTTCTTCCGAGAGGGTAGTTAGCAATTTATTCGAGAGGGAACGCACATTTGCCCCGAGAGGATAGCGACTAATTCTCCCGAGGGATAGTGATCAATTATCCCAAGAAAGTAACGAATTAGAAAAACAGGTTTAAAATTGTGATAACAGTATAGTTATGCCATGCTCATCAAGCATTGGTCACATTTCAGAGTGACTAAAAATTATATTATCGTCGCATCACCAAATCGAAGTCGTCGCTTGAAGCACATGCGAAGTTGCAGCTGCGAAGTAAATTTCAGTAATTTCAGTAAAAATCAATTTTCGCACGTTCGGTCACTTCGGATTTCGACCAAAAGCATAATTATTTTAGAGAACCATTATTTTGCTGTTCGAGTGTAGTGGTGTATGAAATGAAAAAAATTGAAATGAATTTTAGCATTCAAAAAAAAGGTCTAACTCCCAATATTAGAAGAAATGAATCAAATGACAGAAATTTGAAAGCAGGGTTATTTAGTGCATGATTATGTGCAACTGTGTGATACTGTATGATTTAGTATTTTAAATTAGTAAAATAATATGTATCGAGTTCTTTTATAAACGCTCATAAGACGGTTTGAATCTTTCCTTGAAAATATTTGGTAGTGTTCATAGGTTAATTACTGTGGTCAACAGTTTGGTATTTCACCTTACCATCGGTTCGACACAGCAGCGGCGTCGGTGAAAAAGACGAAAAAGATCAAAAAAAATGAGAGTGCACACCACGTTAGCCCGTACCGGTTTCCATCCGTTCCAATAAACGCTATAACAGTAGAGAAAACGTAAATCAAAACAAAACAAACATCGAAGTACCTATGTCGTCCGGAACACAAAAAAAAAGTCGTGAAGTGATTTTTGCATGATATAAGTAGTTAAATGTTCAGAAAATGCAATATTAAATTAATCATAGTGTGGATTCAAAAAAGTAAATGTAGTGTGCAAATAGTGAAGGCGACAAAGTTTGTGGTAAACAGAAATAATTTACTAGATATCTTCACTTCATTTGCGACGTATGAATAGGAATGTGGGTGGAATCATCAAGAGAAATTTAGGTCAGAACCATATGGAAGGCGTCACGAGTAATACGACCAATAGAGATCATCGAAACGTAAGTGCTCTATATTTTTCTATCAAAAGTTATAACATTGCTTGATGTTTGAGAATGCGTTTCAGTTCTTTAGTTCTGACTCTAGAATTAGTCCTGTTTTGTAATTATAGTCCAGTTTCGTGATCGAAAGGAATCTTTCTTAACCGATTCCTTACAGAAACTATCTACAGTGACAGAAATTTGAGTTTTTTTTTTCGCAAATACGTACTGCAATCGGAGAATATGGTTTTTTTTTTTGAGCGACTCAGGCATGGAATTTCTCGTGCATCAAGATATTCCGCAAAATTTCTTTTGGAACTACAGACATTATGGTTCTAGATTTTCACTAGATTTTGGCTTGCCTATAAAACTTTCCATACAAGCAATTATGGTGTATATCTGGTTCATGGTTGTGCTGTATACATATTAGGTTTTCCCTATTAGACTCAGCGATATATAACGGGTGTCGTCGAAGCAGAGGGCAGAGACGGTATGAGTTTTGAACTTATTTTCTTTGTTTGAAGAAGGAGGATCAAGGAAAGGAAATGTGTGGTTGCAGTTGAGTCGTTCAGCAAAGCAGTTTTTTGGCGGCGTGACGGTGAATGGTCATATTGGTTTTGTGATAATGAATTGTTTTGTGGAATACGGAATTGTTATTTCGTGGTAGCATTACCAGAACAGGCTTAAGGGTAGTGTTAGGCTGGGGTGAACTGAATAATTTTGGCTTTGGTTAAGTTGGCGATGTTGTTCTACATCATCAGTTTATCTCTGGCATCATTGTTTCAATGTGATATTATATTTATACATCTCTTTGAAGATTCAGAGCAGCAAGGTATCTGTGAAATGTCATGAAACTATCGGCTACACAACAATAATCGGTTGAAAATGAATATGTGTCACTCCAACCACATTTGCATTTTCAAAAATCCATAATGAAAAACTTTTCTGTAATCACTGCACGAGAAACACATCTTCATATATGTGTATGATGGGGCTTATAAATATTCACCAAGTGATAATCACAAAGTAGTGTGTTCAAACAGTTTGACAAAGGTTGAACCAAGAGTCAAAATCCTAAGGTGTTGGCAATAATTTAAATCGGGTTTGCTCAGTAAGATTAATATAATATCTTTGATGCTATAAAGGTGCTAGTTAAGGTGCCTTCAAATTAAATCGTGGACACGTATTCTATTTAGCTGATGTAACCATTCTCTGAAGCATACATTGAAAATCTATATTGAGATGTCAATCTATGAGATAAGACAAAGTTAGCGTCAGATATAATTTACACAGTATTTGTAGTTATATCTGAGGGTCATGGTTTGGTTATTTGATTATTAACAATAGACCTTCAGTTCTGTAAATACTGGTGATCATTGGATGGCAGATACTGTATAGTATATCATATGAACATGTTATAATATATCTTTGGTTTCCCTCTCTTTCGTTAATATCTCAGCTGTTTATTAGAATCATGATTGTCTCCTTGCATTGAACGATGGTCAAAACAATCGTCTTTTGATTTGTACTGAAAAAATAGTTGAAAAGTGTACCATTACATTGCAATAATTGAAAGAGAAAGTGGACAAAGAGAGCCTCTCAAATGCAGATAGGACCTATTGAAATGTTTGGCCTGATATCTATGTTCGTCGTTTAGTTAGTATGAAAATAATTTTATTGAATTTAGTGGAATTGTCATTGTTGATTAAAGTTATTCTCTTGTAATAGGAATATAGTCGTATTTAAGTGATGATGAATATTTTTTTCGCAAAGAACAGGGATGTTAGAGTGTATATATAAATTATCAGATATGGCGAAGCCGTCAGCTTATAATATAATCACTATTTACATCAGTGTAAATATGAAGACACGTTGTGAGATTGCTTTTAAGCATTTTGTGGTCAGCGTAAGAATGGTAAGATATTTAATGGAATTAATATGTATTTGCTGTTTTGTGAAATAGTTGTTGTTCTTGAAGTCGGTTAAAGAGAAAAGGACTTTTGTTCGAATGAGTGTAATCTTTTGTATTTACCTACACGTAGTGGCAATCATGGCAGTGCCAGTAGGTTGATGCATAATTGTTCAATTCTTCCTCAAATACTTCGGTGCTTTGAATACTTGATGATGATGGATTATGAGATTGCGTATCAAATACTGTAGTTGTTACTTGCTTCTTATTACGTCCGTTTAGAGAGTATAAAAAAAAATAGATTTGCATACATTTCTTACAGTCGTATTCGATAACACAGTGATTTGATTCATTTCACAGACCACAAATCTAGTCTAGTTTAGTTTACATTTACACAACCATTACTTAGAAAAGTTCTCGATAAAAAAAAAGAAACGATCAAGTCTGACAATACATGTCAATGGTTCCTCCTACTAAAGACCGAGAGTACCTCTGAATCCGCACAACCAGCACGAACTGGGGTATTTGTTGGACAACTAAACTGGTGCAAAGGTACGGTATCTGACTACGGATGTCAAGGTTCCGTGTTCGAGTTTGAGTTTTAGACGTAAAGGTGTGAAACTTTTGTTCGAATGAGTGTAATCTTTTGTGTTTACCTACACGTAGTGACAATCATGGCAGTGCCAGTAGGTTGATGCATAATTGTTCAATTCTTCCTAAAATACTTCGGTGCTTTGAATACTTGATGATGATGGATTATGAGATTGCGTATCAAATACTGTAGTTGTTACTTGCTTCTTATTACGTCCGTTTAGAGAGTATAAAAAAAAATAGATTTGCATACATTTCTTACAGTCGTATTCGATAACACAGTGATTTGATTCATTTCACAGACCACAAATCTAGTCTAGTTTAGTTTACATTTACACAACCATTACTTAGAAAAGTTCTCGATAAAAAAAAAAGAAACGATCAAGTCTGACAATACATGTCAATGGTTCCTCCTACTAAAGACCGAGAGTACCTCTGAATCCGCACAACCAGCACGAACTGGGGTATTTGTTGGACAACTAAACTGGTGCAAAGGTACGGTATCTGACTACGGATGTCAAGGTTCCGTGTTCGAGTTTGAGTTTTAGACGTAAAGGTGTGAAACTTTTGTTCGAATGAGTGTAATCTTTTGTGTTTACCTACACGTAGTGACAATCATGGCAGTGCCAGTAGGTTGATGCATAATTGTTCAATTCTTCCTAAAATACTTCGGTGCTTTGAATACTTGATGATGATGGATTATGAGATTGCGTATTAGATACTGTAGTTGTTACTTGCTTCTCATTACGTCCGTTTAGAGAGTATAAAAAAATAGATTTGCAGTAGATTTCTTACAGTCGTATTCGATAACAAAGTGATCTGATTCATTTCACAGACCACAAATCTAGTCTAGTTGAGTTTACATTTACACAATCATTACTTAGAAAAGTTCTCGAAAAAAAAAAGAAACGATCAAATCTGACAATACATGTCAGTGGTTCCTCCTACTAAAGATCGCGAGTACCCTGCATCCCCACAACCAGCACGGACTGGGGTATTTGTTAGACGGAAAGGATGGGAGATCTGGGAGTCACCGATGGGTCGGTGATGCGATCCATGGATTGGGGATGTTCGGGATGTTCCTAAGGTGATAGATTGTGTGGTGATTACTATGAAGGACAAGCGGCACAGCTCGCTTTGGTTGCATAACTTGTAGGCGTTATATACACTGTGCTGTGGAAGTTGGAAGGAAGAAAAACGAATTTTTGCGATTCGTCTCTAGTTCAAGCGATGGCTATGAGCATATGAATATACATGCGTTGTATATGTAGAGAAGAGAGAGAGAGAGAGAGAGAGAGAGAGAGAGAGAGAGAGAGAGAGAGAGAGAAGTGGATAGAAAGATACAAAGTAAGATGAAAGGGACGGGCCAAGGATTGAACCCATGACCTTCTGCATACGAATCAGAAGCGGTAGCCACTAGACCATCAAGCCCGTCTGGGTTACTTGGAAAAGTTCTGGAAAATTATAAAATCGACTACTATTATCATGTTTCATGTTATTATTTATTAATGTTCTCAATGCATCGTAGATACTCTGCAGCAGGGTCGTGCAATTTCGAAAGGAAAACATGAAGTACGACGACTGTGGCAAATCGTTTCCCATGCGAACGGACTGCTGTGATGCTTCATCTCTCACCCAGCAACACACTCGTTCGTTGCTGCTACAGAAACAAGTGTGTATGAAACATGGGATGATACACTTGGATTTTCGTTTCATTTATGAGTCATTGAAATACTTCAACATGCTAGAAACACTATTTAAACCACATTTTTAAATAGTGGTGCACGCCAATAGAATGATAATTATGTTTTATGAAAGAGGATAACAAATTCGACCACTTAAATCCAATTAACCGGCGCCCGTAACCATTGAGAGACTAGCGCGCACCAGTGAGACACTAATGCTCTGACGGGTGAAGCACAAGCAATGCGACCGGGTGGGAGACTACCGAGTGCTACGATGAGTGGAAAAGTTTTTTTTAACTACCGAGTCATTAGAAAAATGTATGAAACACTTGAAGTGACTCATTCAAATGTTGCATGAAAGTGTATCATTGAAACGAAATTGTACGCCCCTGCTCTGCAGGCATAAAAACGCCTACTGTACAGCGTCATGGAATATAATTGAACAAGCCCATAGAACGACGACGTCTCATCAATCGCGTCGTTTAGAATGTTTTATAGATGTGAAGCAAGGTCGTTGGGAGTCACGTTGCTAAGAAAGTTAATGTCATTTGATTCAAGTTCCTTGTCCTGGGACAGAATATGAACATTTACGGCATGGGTAAACTAGTGGTACCTCCCTGATCAAATTTCTTGAATAACCTCGACGAATCAATTTCAATTGTCTTCCAATCTTCAACGAATATTGAATACACGCAGAAAAATAAATAGTAAACACAATTAAATTCTAGTTCAAATCAACCAATTTTTCAATTTGCTATAGCGACAAACTGATTTCTAGTTTAAACTGAACTGTTCCGTTGTTTGATAATACAAATATTTTCATTTGCTGAAATTTTTGACAGTTTGTTAGAACAAACAGAGATTTGGTAGTTTCAACATACAATAACAGTTTGTTTTAAACGACTGCACTAACAAAGTCGGGAAGTGATTGTGTTGGTGACGGCAGCTCCTGCGGCAGCTCGAAAATCTATTTTTAGACACTCGACAAGTGGATGGAAGCGAGAACGAAAAAAAAGGCAAAAAAATCGAAACCGACTCAATTATTTAGGTGAAGTATTGCAGTGTTTACGAGTTTTGCGGTGCATTTTTAAAAGCTTTGCAATACACCAACCATCGCATATAAATTGGAATCCCAATATGTAATATACAATTTGAAATACATTGGATAATCCGTTCATTTAGTAATGATCAACAATATAGCGAAAACAGAACATTTATTCATTCAGGCACTGTTTTATACCATACTATTTTATGAGAGTAGATCAGGTGGAGGATGTAGGGAATGAGAGTGGGTAAATATTGAGGATAAAATATAATTGATGCATATAAATTTAGAGTGTGCTGGAGCAGCCCTGTGGGCGAAACGAAAGTATAATTATGAAAGGGGCTTACACGGATTCTTGAATTGGGGCAGAAAATGTGGAAAGAGAAGGAAAGGAACAAAACAGAAAAGTGAGTCAGTCTTATAACGAACTTTGTGGAAAGATGTTTGGCGGTACGAACGCTCTGAGTTTGTAGGGCAAAAGTTACACCAAGCCAAATGAAGAGATCACCAGTGCCGAAGTGGGATCGCGGCTTCCGCGAAACACGACATGGGGGTGGGTTGGGGACGAGCCAGTTTGCTAACTACGGAACTACCTACATACCTAGCGTATGTGTGTTGTTGGTTGCGACCGAGGCCATGTGCTAATGAGATGCCAGCAGGTACCTCGCACACAAAGCAGTTTGACGAGAAAGTTGCTCTTCCTATTGCTCATTGCACGGATGCAGCGGCGTTGGTAGGCAGTAACAGCCTGTAACAGCGAACTGAAGGAAGTTTTTTTATAGGGCCCTATATGATGATGATGATAAAAGTGTACCCACCAACATCGCAAGGATTACCTATGGCTGCAGAATCATTCCGGAAGGAAATGATCTACCTGTTGGTTTGTTGTAGCAGGGTGAGTTAAAATCGCTGAATTCCTTCGGTAGTCAACAAAAAGTTGCTAGCTCATGACAAAAGACTGGCTACTCCACGAACTTAAGTCCGGTCATCAGTTCATAAAACTCCCGTAGGCTACCCCTCCCCGTGTGTGTGTGTGTGTAGACCCAGCAATATGAACATTAAAATGTTAGAATATTATAGATATTGCGAAAGAGCGTAAGTAAAGATATATAGTGGAAAATATTGTACTACAATAAAAATAAGTTACCTGATTACACCTGAAAGAGTATGGAGGATTATGAAGTTAACCTTTATGAATCAATTGTATTACATGTTGAAAAAAAGAACAATCTCACCCATACGATACTTCGAAACGTTCCAATAATTTTCTCCAAGAATAGCAGCTGGAGCACCAACCTCAACCTAAACGCTTGGTCCTTCTTGTTTCAACCGCAGAAATGCCTCTGCGTGCTGCTCCCAAAATTCGATAGTGAAATGGAATCGCCACATCAACCAGGGTTCCAACCAGCTCCAGCGGGAGTTGCGCAGCCATTGCGTAGCCACGTTTTCGGCGATGCACGGAGCATTTTTATTTTGAACGTCCTCGAAAGTTCAATTTTGTTCACAGCCGCAAAACAATACTTCCGGTAAGAGCTATTACGACACCAACGTACATTTTGATGCACAAAACACTTTTTCTGAGCGAAGCTCCCGACGAACACGGCACACGGAATTTTCTTCTCCTTCTTTACTGCCTTGGACTATTAAATTGTCCGGGTTAACTGGATCACACCAACGTTCTTTTCATCACAAATTCACAATCGCAACCAAATTGAAAATTAATGACGGGAGCGAAAAATTTTCACTTCCGTCAATAGGCGCGGCACACTGTTTTATAGGGCCCTATATATATATATATATATATATATATATTTTTTTTAGTTTTTTTTTTTGTGTATTTTAACTTAGATGCTAATTCTACACTCATACCCTATATATCTTTTTGATACTATAATAACAAAACATTGGTCAAGAAAACAGGGGATAGACAAAAAGAAGAGTACAGAGGATATACAAACAATCAGGACAGGCAAAACTTACACGTTTCATAAAATGTTGAACTAAACTAAGTGTGGAGTGTGAATTGTATAAAACAGACTCACATTTTCGCTGTAAATTGATCAACTTGCTGTTTATTATTGATCCAAATTTGAATAGGATTGGGTTATCCTACATGAAGTCAAATGTTATTCAAAGATCATAACATGCGTCATAACTGCTCAATATTTCATTCCATTCGGTTTATTGAATTCGGAGATACAACAGTTCAAAAATGACTATCTGATAATTGTGTATTTTACTAGAATTTCAATTTACTAGAACTTCATGTAGAATAACTCAATCATGCCCAAATGTGAACCAGTAATAGACAAATAGTTGATCGACTGACAGTGAACATTTTAGAAATTTAGATACAATTTACTGTCCCCTACATATCCCTTTCGGGACGAAGCGCAAAAAAGTGAAATTTCCATACAAATTGCTCAACTTTGGCTCTCCCGAACTCTTGGATTTCCCAGAAAAGCAACAATTATTTTTCCTCATTTGAAAGTACTACTCTTTATCTTTCGATTTCTAGCTTTGACTACCTAGATAAATCGGAAATAATAAATATGCGACAGATAAAACTTTTTCATGTTTTACGGTTTTCGCCCTCTTTTTGTTTACCTTGTTGTGGTAAATTTCACAGGCAATGTAAACAAAAGTTTGTTTACACACAAATAAGTATAAGTAATGGCTGAATTATTGAAACAGTTTACATCACATAAAACCAAGTATAAACAGATGTAAAAAATATGCAAAACTGTTACCGCTCAACAGCACAATTGTGCTGGTTCGTCACGAAAGGGATATATTTTCTCATTAGCCTGACACAAATTTCGATTTTCTTTTAGGGCCTGTCCATAAACTACGTAGACTCTTAGGGGGGGACGGGGGGGTCTGGCCAAAGTCTACGCTTCATACAAATTTCGAACATTTTGTATGAACAAAAGTCTACGGAGGGGGAGGGGGGGGGTCTGAGATGGCCCAAAATGAGTCTACGTAATTTATGGATAGCGCCTTATGCCATTTTGAGGGACACAAATAAATAATTCAAGATTTTTTTTTTAATTTTAAGGTGAAATTAGAGACACAACCTAACCACACCAACGGAACTGAATTCCTTTCGTAACTAATGACGTTTAACTATAGCCGACAAACTTTATCGAAGTCTGCAAAGTGATCCAACGCGTATGAAAAAAGTTATACGCTTGGTAATTCTTGCCATAAATTTAAATATATTATTGTGGTTATCTCTGTACAGTGTACACGTTAAATGCACAAGCGTGCAGTTTTCATGTTGCGTGTATTATGCGTTGCGCGTGAATTTTTAAGCGCAAACTGTCGTATACCTCCGCTGGTACGGTAAATCGTTTTGGTGTTTTCGGCGCAGTAATCTTTGGCCCTTTTGCGCACTTACTGTGAAAGACACCAGAACGATATAACGTACGAGCGGGAGCCTATTAGCGATTTTGCACTAGTTTCGCTCTCTTTTTCTTGCAACGAATAAAATTCAGTACACGACACAACCACTCCCGAGTTAAGCACCCTCAGGCGACTTATACGATATAACTTTTGTCACAAATGTCGGATTCGATAAAGTTTTTCGGAGCATCCAAGGTTATATTTTAACAAAATTGAAAGAAAAATGTGAAAACGTTAGTTTTCCAACTCAACTTTTGCACAGTTGTTTGGACGCTTATATGGGTAGAAAAAGCTTTGTTCCGGATTCGGTTCCGGGTTGATGCATCAAATTTTTATTTTCTCATACAACGTTGACCCAGTCTAATGAAAATTGATGGCCGTACGAACGAACCGTAGTTGCAATTCTGTGATTGGCTAGAACAATGATAACACTGCTCGACAAAATTTTTAAAAAGTTTTTGTTATGGGATGAGAAAAAAAGAACAGGGGTTTGGGACCCCAGAAGTTTAATAGTGAAAGACTTTTTGCAGAATATTGGAGCCGGGCTTCATGCCTGGTTTGAGCAGTGCAAGTGACTTCATTCCAATCAGTTGAAAATGCCTAATAGAATGCGAATTGAACGTGTAAACACCACCATTCATCTCACTTGAGCAACTCACTTGAACGAAAGTTTGACCATGTTGAACTTTTTCATTCTAATCAAACGAAATCATTTCACTTGCCCCGTCTAAGCCCGCGGTTCATGTGAGTTGAATTTAAATCACCTGTCAAGCGAGATGAATTCAATTCAGTTTGCTTACACACTGCACTAATAGAACAATGTAAGCACTTGCTTCAACTGAGATGCATGCAAGAGCATTAAAGTGAATACTCAAGTTATATGCATCACTCCATTTGATAGAACATTTTTGAGAAGTTTGCAAGTGAAATTCTCGTTTCAATTAAACAGTCCAGTGAAGAGTATTGTCAGACAAAATAGGCACAAAACAAGAGACAAAGAAGACGCGGCGATTACTCCTTATCCCAACTGGTAACAGATAATTACATGATCTCGAAATTTGTTGTTGCAGACAAAACGGAAGCTGAATTTGTTGCGTACTTTTCAACTCGTGACTAATCAATTATTACTAACCCAAACTCGAACTTTTTTAAGCAATTATTACTAACCCAAAATCGAACTTTTTTGATGACACATCTTTAGCAGCGTTGCAGTGTTTACCGACTTGAAGTTACCGCTCGAAAATAACAATGCAAGGCTTAAAAATCTCTAATCTCGTGGTGCACGATCTTTGTCCTATTCTGTTCAAGTTCGGACAAACCTATGTCGCATTGGGTAGAATGTCGCAACAAATTCAGGTTGCAACATTGTCGTTATTGTTGCGCGATGGTTGAATTTTGATTCACAGGAACAGTCTGAAACAGGAATCACAGTTTATAAGGCTATCCATAGCGACTTACCGCGGTGGGGGTGACAGCTAAAAGTGTAAACATAGTGTAAATACAGCTGAACAAACTTTCGTCAAGTGTCGTTGGTGCTTAACAAATTTCTTTGTGTTACACTGTCACCCCGTTCATCAAATGTAAAATATACTAGGTAAACGAAAGAAATTAGCTGATCGCATCTGTCTCAAGGGGAGCCTTATGACCGAAGTTTGTATGGCGAACTTGTGGTGTTCAATTGTATATGTGCATTTAAACCTGCAAACATTTAGGCGTATTAGGTGTTTTGTTTTAGGGTCAACGGTTAGCCTAGTGGTTAAGGCTATGGATCGCCAATCCGAAGACGGCGGGTTCGATTCCCGTTCCGGTCGAGAAAATTTTCTCGACTCCCTAGGCAGTGTATCAGTGTATTTGCCTCGCAATAGACAAATTCATACAATGGCAGGCAAAGAAAGCCCTTCCATTAATAACTGTGGAAGTGCTCAAAGAACACTAAGTTGAAGCGAGGCAGACCAAGTCCCAGTGGGGACGTAGAGCCATAAAGAAGAAGAAAAAAAGAAGAAGGTTCGTTTCGAACCGATTTTGATTGTTTTTTTTTCATTAACGCAATTCTGGGGACATACGCGGTTGTACAATTAATTAAGTATTTTTAAGGACAATATTAAGAAAATACCGTGTATTTGCCTGAAAATCTTTCTAAAATCATTGTTTCCTTAAGCTTACCGGAACATTCCCTACTTGCACCAGAATAAATCAAAAATCTCTTTCAGACTACTCTCCAGATACAAATTGTTAATTTAAAACATGTTGTCTACTAAAAAAATTTCACCTTATATTCCTAGCAATTTAAAATAAATCACTCTGAGTTCATCAAAATAATGAGTCATTTTAAACATTTCTAAGTAGTAAAGAAATTTACAATAGTAATATTCTTTCTCAAAAGAAATTCACAAAATATAGTATATTCATTATAACCATAAGGTTAAGCCCAACTAACAATCACTCATTTAACAGGCACCATTATGACGAATTAATTCAGCATAATGTTGAATAACATTTGAATTATTTTCACGTACAACCTATGTTCGGGTTTTGTTCACACAAATTTGGAGAAGTTATAAAGCATCATGTTGTGCACCAACTTAATTTTTTGTTGTTAAAAGCGTTTTACAAATGTACAAGAAAGTTGTTATTCAGCTTTGGCAAAAATGATTGAAAATAAATAAAATGCAAAAATTTTGAACTCTCACGAGAGTAATTATTTGCTCTCATATTGGGAACACTTATTATGAAACAAGAATTGCATATAAAATTACCTAAATTCGGATTAGAACTCGAGACCTGTCGATTGCCAGCCGCATGCCTTCCTATCTGCGCCATCCTAGAGATGGTGAGATGCAGCACCCAAAGCAAAACATAATCTTCCCATGACTCAATAATGATCACTTTTGAACTTGTGTTCAGCAGTGGTGAATTAGCACAGCACGTGGTAATCAACTGAACAACGCCTCACCTTCAACAGTTGTTCAGCCCAAAACACGTGTTTTCCATTCTGATTTCGCTGTCAGTATTTTTATCGCACGGTGAGCAAATTTGTATCGAATGCAGCCAAAAAGTGTTGGTCCTTATTGAAGATATTGTTTCCAGACGTTTGTGTTGTTTTCATTGTTAAATGTCGACGTTTTTATTTTTATTATTAAATGTCGATCTTTAAAAATGTATGACAATATGTGGTGCGGTATGGACTTGGACATGGTGCATTCACAGCATCTGTTCAGGTAATCTACTCATGCTCAGTCGAAGATCCGTTAAGCATTTTTTATTTATGCTTTTGTCTTGGAATCTTTATATTATGTTCGATAAATAGTGCATAAGGATGTTTAGGGATACTTGAAATGTGTCGATTTCTGAATGTTGTTTGGTTATCTAGGTGACTGTGGGAACAATATTCAGTAAACACGACAGCAAATGCCAAATGCATCGATCTTAGCGTCTCGTACAATCGAACTGCCGCGGAAGATAAAAAATGTAATAATCAAGGTACAAAATATCTTGTTACAGACAAATAATAAAAAAATAAATGCCTCATTTTTACGTTGATTACGTCTCTTGGCACTCAATGTTAAGCTACATAAACAATTCTATTCTGTTTTATGTTATGTGATTCGTTTAAAATATTGATTCTTTAATAACTTGGTTGTCTAAACAGTTTTAGCCATGATTTATCCCATTATCCGAACAAAGTTCCGAGTCAAACTATGACGGGCTGAAGGCGTTTATTTGACAAGTGAAAAGCACATTGTTCAGGAGCATATGCTTATCGATACATCAGCTTAATAAGATGCAGATAAATGTTTTGTTAAACTCTTTTGTTAAGAAATCAATGCTTGTCGAATAAATTCCTTGTTAAACTTTTGAAAAGTGTTTTAATTTATCATTGTTGATACCGATGAGGAAAGTCGAACATTGACTACTTTCTCAATTGAAAAATCATTTAAACAGTAATGTGTAGAGCATAATTTTAGTTCAGCTATCATTACCATTATTAAGCAACAATTCAGCAAGCTTGCTTGTTTGTGACTTGCAATTGTTAGTTGGGAGGTTTTCTGTGAGAGGCTCTTCAAAAAAACTCCTCCAGGTGTTCCTTTTGGGCAGTTCACTGGAAGTGACTTCAGTGAGTTTCTCCAGGAGCTCCCTCTCGGGATTCCTCCTGGATTTGATTCTGGAAGTTCCTCTCGGAATTTCTTCAGGGGGTTCCTCCAAGACCTACATCTGGGGATTTTTTCTAGGATTTTCCTCTAGCGATTCCTGTTTAAAGATTTAAATGCAAATTCCTTCAGGACATTTCTCCAGCAGTTCCCTCTAAAGATTTCAATGGCAGTTTTTGCAGGGAAATTTTTCCAGAATTCCCTCTGGGGATTCTTCCAGGTGTTCCATCTGGAGATCTCTTGAGGATTGCTCCCGAAATTGCTTCTATAGATTTCAATGGAAGTTCCTACTAGAGTTTCCCCAGTAATCACTTCTGCGGATTTCTCCTGGAGCTGTCTTCGAGGATTTCTCCAAAAGCTCTTTCTGGATATTTTTCAGAAATTATCTCTGCGTATTAAGATGATCTAGAGATTCCTCCTGTAGTACTTACTGGGGGTTTAAATGAAGTTCGCTCTGGAGATTCCTCCAACATATGTCTCTGAGAATTCCTCTCGGTGTTCTTTCTGGGAACGTCTCAAGGAGTTTTCTCTGAAAATTTGCAGGGAATTTCTCCAGGAGTTCCCTTTGGGGATTCTTTCTTGAATTTTCTTTCAAGAGTTTTAACTTGAAATGTCAATGGAAGTTCCTGTTGGGTTTTCCCAGGAGTTACCTTTGGGAGTTCTTGCTAAAGTCTGGAGGTTCCACCTAGAAATGCCTCTGGATATCTTGAGGATTGCTCCAGAACTTTTTTTTTTTGAGATTTGAAAGAAAGCTTCTTTTCAGAATTTTCCCATTAATTGTGGGTATTCCTCCAAGAGTTATCCTTTCAGAAGTTCCTTCTCGGGATTTTATGGAAATGTATCCAGAAGATCCCTTTGGAAAATTCTTCTAGGATCTCCACCTTCTGGGTTTCAATGAAAGTGCCTTCAGGAGTGGATTTCTCCAGGATCCTTTCGGGGATTTCATTTGAAGTGCCTCCAGGAAACTTTTCCGGAATTCCCTCAGGAGATATCTCCAGGAGTTCCCTCTGGGGATTCCTACAGGAGTTCCCTTTGAAAATATATCCAAGAGATCCCTTTGGGAATTTCTGCAGGAGATTCCTCTGAAGATTTCAATGGAAGTTTCTGCAGGGATACTCCTGGAGTGTCCATTTTGGATTCCTCCAGGAAAAACCTCTGAGGATTCATCCAGGCGTATTCTTTCATGCGTTTCCTATAGGGATTTTTCCAGAACTTCCCACTGCACCCTTAAATGAAACAACACAGCGCACGAGTAATTTTCACGCAGCGATCAAAAAGACAAAGGATTTTTTACTCATATTTGTGTACGACTGGACCAACACAAAAAAATGTGCTGATCCGGTGTTACACAAATGTGCGTGAAAATTCTTTTGTCTTTTCGGTCGATGCGTGAAAGTTACTCGTTGCGCTGTATTCATCGAGTTTCACGTGTAGGGATTCCTCCAGGAATTTTCTCTGGGAATTGGGGTTTTAAATTATGAAAAATGTATTGATTTTTTGATTTTATACGAAAGAGCACCTTTTTCTGAGCCACTATGATTTTTTTCAGATTTTTAGAACCTTATTTTAGTACCTAAAATCAATTTCAAAGAGATTTTTTGAAATCACCATTTGACAGCTGGGCAACTGTTTGATAGCTCCGCCCAGTACAAACTGCGACGAGGGGTGATTCGACAAATCGCTCCCATACAAACTTCAAATTGATTTTTAAATAGGTTCCCGGGCTCCAAAACTCATGAAAATTTGGATTTCGGCTCAGTTTTACATGCAGATTCAGAATATCGCATTATCTCAACACCGTTAAAGAAGCCAATTCCTGCCGAAGTTCCCTCAAGGAATTTCACTAGGGTTTCCCTCAGAGGATTCCTTTATGAGTTTTATTTGGAAATTCCTCAAGGAATTCCTCCTAAAGATTCCAATATTAGTTTCTGCAGGGAATTTCGCCAGGGGTTCGCAATGGAGAACTTCTGGAAGAAGTTCCTTCCCCCGGAAGGATTCTTTCTAGAGTAGGGTGGCTCAAGCTTGTATGGAAAAAACACATGTTAAAAAGTTCGATGGGCACCCTTCTCATTTCGTTTTATATGACGTCACGATGCTCTAGTCAAATTTTCAGCTAAATCCGTTAACACTTGTGCGGTGCTAAACTTATTCAAAGTTTGCATGGGAGTTTATATGGCAAAACATCGTTTTCTGCATTTTTTTCTGAATGGATTCTAATTTCTATTCAATCCTATAGAAATATAGCCTAGGATATGCCGAAAAACTTTGTCGAAGACCGCAACGTGAACAGACACTTGCGAAAAAAGCTATAGCTCAGACAGTACGTGCCCATTCAACGAGATTTTATTGCTATTGTTATTCCTTTACATGTTGAATGTTAAGCACCACCAGATGGTCTGCACGTAATATCTATGCTTACAAGCTTCAGTTGACTTTGCAGTCTTCGAAAAAGTTTTCCGGTACATATAAGACTATAGTACTATAAAATCGATTTTGTGGTTTAAGTAAAAATAGTGCCCCTAGTGTTCTCAAATGCAAGAAAAAACGACATTTTCCCGTATAAACTCCAATGCAAACTTCAAATGAGTTAAGCACCGCCCAAATGTTAACGGATTGAGCTGAAAATTTTTCCGGAGCATCGTGGTGTCATATAGAACGAAATGTAAGGGGGCTCCATCAAACTTTTTGACATGTGGTATTTTTTGACATGTGGAGTTTCCTCTAGAGATTCGACAGAAGTTCCTATAGCGATTTTTTTTTTTCAAAAGTTCTCTCTAGGGTTTCTTCAGGAGTCACCTCTGGGAATTCGTCCAGAAGTTCTCTCTGGAGATTCCTTCAGGAATTTCTCACTGTATTCTTCCAGGAGTTGACAATGGGGTTTCTCCTAGAATTTCTACTGGGGAATCCTGAAAGAATACTCCACAAGGATTCCCTAGAGGTATCTCTGAACTTCTGGAAGAATACTAAGTAAGAACTCTTGGAGAAATTCCTGGAAGTATGTATAGGCCATGGGATTCATCCAGACGTTCCCTTTGGGGATTCCTACAGGAGTTTCCTTTGGAGAATCTTTCAGGAGATCCTTGAAATTCCTCTAGGAGTTGGAGGAGGATAATTCAATGGAAGTTTATGCGGGAAATTTCTCCAGGACTTCCCTTTGAGGATTCATCGAGTAGTTGTTTTTCAGAAGTTTCTTCTGGGGATTTCAATAGAAGTTTTTTCGGAAAATTTATCCAGGAGATCGCTCTAAGTATCTTCTAGGAGTTTCATCTGGGAATTTATCCTGGAGTTCATTCGATAAAAGAGTCTTCTGGGATATCTCCCTGGAGTGCTCCTGGGTGCTACTTAAGAAGTTCACTCTGGGGATATCTTGAGTATTGGTACAGGAATGTCATTTTTAGATTTCAATGGAAATTCCCACAGGTATTACTTTTGGAGTTTTCCGCAGAATTTCCTTCCAGGGATTCTTCCAAAATTTCTTCATCCTTTGAGGATTTTTGTAGAAATTACATCGGGAGATTCATCCTGGATCTCCTTCTGTGGGTTTCAATAAAAGTGCGCTCAGAAAAATTTCCCAAGATTTGCTCCTGGAGATTGTTACAGAAGTTCCATTTCGGGATTTCAATGGAAGTGTCTTCAGGTAATTTCTGCAGAAGTTCCCTCTGGAATTTCAACTGAAGTTCCTTTGGGGATTTCTCCAGGGACTTACTCTGAAGATTTCAGTGGATATTTCTGCAGGGATTTTCTCAACGAGTTCCATTTGGGGATTCGTCAAGGAAAAACTTGTAAGGGTTCTTCCAGGCAGGCTTGTCCGCACTGAACGCATGAAAATTCTTCTCTTTGGATTTACACCATCTAGCACATTATAAATTAGAAATCTTTTCATTTTTATCAGATAGAAGAACGTTGAAATATCCTAAATGTTATTTCGAACTGTCAAAAGACCGCACCGTAGAACCGAACGAAACGCGCAAAGAGATTTTCACCCAGATGGAAATACTCCATTAAATTTCACTTTGAATGGCCTGCGATACGGTTTTCTGACAGTTGGGAATGCCTTCCAGAGTTCCCTCTGGGTGTGTTGGTGGGTCTCTTAATTGACGTTTTCGGAAATTTCTTGCCTGGGTATTTAAATATGTTGTTGTTATAATTTTGACAACAGATTTCAGTATGGGGAGTAACGCAATTTTTTTGACGGAAAAATATTTAAAACGGACTATTTTTCCTCTCGGAAAAGTCACAGCTTCATTTGGTGTTACCGATATTACACTTTTTTTCCTTACTTTCCATCCGCAAACTGCTCAAATAATTTTAAAGCGGAATCATTAGCTGTGTGCGTTCAAGGTGAAAACGGTTCCCAAACGCGGTAACACAGTGATACCAAAGACAACCTAGCATCCATTGTCAACCTAGGATCCAAATGCTGTTGTTGACATCGGGTTACTTGTTAGAATATCTTATCGCATTTCGTTTCAATTGGGTTGTTTAATGAATAAAATATTGCTAATTTCTATAACCTAATCGAAAGAGCTCATTTTTCTGAGTATTACGAGATTTTATTGGATTCCAATACCTTTGTTTTGATGGTCAAATTAACAAAACAGTTTTTATTTTCGTGGATAGAATGACAGTTCAATCGATAAAACGACAGTTTGACCCGAACAAAAAAATTTCCCCATACAAACTTTAAATGCATTTTAAAAATAGTTCCCGGACTCCAAAATTTATAAAATTTTGGATTTAGACCAATTTTGGAGCGGAGAATCCGATTATGAAATAATCCGGATACCCCTAAAGAACCCAATTGCACACAGCAATATTGTTTTTCATACATAAGTTTTTTTGAGTTGGTGATTGAATGTAAGATGTTTTCTATATTGGTGCGCAGATACGCCAATTTCTTTTTTTTTCACTAGCTTTATTTGGAAGGCTCAAATGTTTAATGAAAAACTCTGCAGAGCCAATAATCTCAATGAACAATTTTTAAATTATTCTAATTACAAATAAAAAATATCAGTAGTTTGTTCGCCGGGCGCACAACTTCTTAGGACGTGAATGCTCCTTGGATCCTGATCCTGACGACGCAAACTGGGCTCGCCGCTGACTTGCGTTCTGCTTATTCATTGCTTCTCCGAAGGCCTTCGCCACTTCAGTCAGTTGCTCTATGGCTGCTTTCCGTCGTAGTTCTTTCTCTGTAACAGGCTGCAACTCCACTTCTTCCCTTGCTGTTTCTACTTGATCTTCCGTTGGACGTCTTGTAGGCTGATTCCATAGTAGTCAAATCGACGTCCAGCTGCTTCACAAACGTTGCGATTTCAGCCCACGATGGTCGTGGACCAAACGCCGGAAACCGAAATTGGACGGTGTTAACAATTGCTCCATCCATTCCGATAATTGATTGACTTTCAACAGCGGTATCCAATACACCACCGGCAGCGGCACAGTGTGAACGATCAAGCGAACTAAAGGACGCCAATTTCTCACGAGATGCTTCTGATCCCAGTTTTGCCAAGCAGATACATATCCACAAACATGTATACATCATCATCAAAATAAGCAGCGCTTGAAAAGTGAAGCGTTTAATATCAGACGAATCAAAATTTGCCTTTTTTTCGGTGCTTTTGCACCCAAAGCGGTAGCTGTATGCCTTCATTGGCTAGCATGCTTCTGAACTGCCGTGTGCAGCATAGTTGTCCCATGTTACAAAACAGCAAACCGAGAAAAACGCGTTTTAAGTTCCAGCCTTGTTTCCCTCTCTACGAACAAGTGTAATAAAAAATCAAAGTGAATTCATCAGGAGAGCGTTAGAATTGGTATTTATCATTGAAGTATGAACCAAAAATTTCATAGGTATTAAATTTACTTTAACTTTTTAAATAAAAACTCTGGTGGGACTGTAATGCCGATAAATCTAGCAAATTTCGGGATTTTATCGGCATAAGCTGTCCCATGTCATGCGAGATTTTCAGCATAAGCTGTCCCATGTTTCAGTTTTCAGCATAGGCTGTCCCATGTCGAATTTTTCAGCATAAGCTGTCTTATGTTGGATGTTATCAGGATTCCCGGAGAATGTCCAGGATTCACACAGACATTCTCGGCATTCCCGGCGAATTTTTGGAATTCATGTAGTATTGTTAGGATTTCTGGAGGACTTTGGGGAGGGAGGGGTGAAACGTACCATTTCATGAAGTTGCCAAAATAATTTTTAAAAATCCATGTGAGTATTATCGAACCGGGCTCGACGAGTTGATGTTGTAAATCGATGTCCGACGCAATTTTGAAATCCAAGATGGCGGCTTCCGGTTTCTGCAAATCCATGGAATCCCACGCAATATGGATATTTCCGGAACGGGCACGACAAGCAGATGTTGAAAATCGATGTCCGACGCCATTTTGAAATCCAAGATGGCGGCTTCCGGTTTCTGCAAATCCATGGAATCCCACGCAATATGGATATTTCCAGAACGGGCTCGCCGAGCAGATGTTGAAAATCGATGTCCAACGCCATTTTGAAATCCAAGATGGCGGCTTCCGGTTTCTGGAAATCCATGGAAACCCACGCAATATGGATATTTCCGGAACGGGTTCGACAAGCAGATGTTGAAAATCGATGTCCGACGCCATTTTGAAATCCAAGATGGCGGCTTCCGGTTTCTGCAAATCCATGGAATCCCACGCAATATGGATATTTCCAGAACGGGCTCGCCGAACAGATGTTGAAAATCGATGTCCGACGCCAATACACTGTGCTGTGCACACCTAACGTCTGGCGAATAAAATGTCTGCAGCGTTCGGTATCGTACACTCAGAAAAATCGACTCATACTTAATGGCAAATATCCTAGTGCCGAACCACATCCGAAGCATATACAGCTAATACCCGCCATTGCAGGGAAATTAACGTATGAAAAGTATGTGCTGCAAATTGTATGAGTCGCAGAAATACGGATCTTCCTGAAATGTATGAGTCGCACCAATGGAAAGCATTGATTTACCCCCATTGCAAATATCCATGTCCCGGGTACATAGAAGGAATGAAGATTTTTTTCCCAGTGTATAGAGATGAGTGACGTTTTGGCGTACGCACACTAACATATACAATGCCGTGTAAACGCTGTTTATGTTTTCCCCACGATAACCTAAAAAATCAACCCGTATCAATAGATTTTTTCATAGTTTTCTAGTTTCGGGCGCGATCTACTATCCGACCCTAAATGTTTTTCACCCATCCACTTCTGAAACGCATTGCAGCGTCCATACAAACTATCCGAAAGAAGAAAACGATGTAAACAATCGACGCGTGTAATTTTAAGGTTATCGTGGGGAAAACATAAACAGCTTTTACATGACATTGCACAACCACATATATTCAGCTGACACTAACACATTTAGACGTGATTACCACTACAGCCAATCGAGTATGACGTCACTGGTATCACATTGCATACACGGAGAAAGAAAGTACCATAAAGTAAGTTTAATCCACCCAACTTAGAGGTGCGTGCGGAAAACTAATTTTGAGTTGATTAGGTCGATATTGAGGGGGGTAGTTTCCATTTGGTCGCTTCTGGACGAAGTACCTACTGTAAGGGGCTATCCATTTATTACGTAAGGGAATTTTCACGATTTTTCAACACCCCTAACCCACCCAAAAAGTTTATAAATTAAAAGTCAAGACTTACTGATGTAATAGTGTTAGAAAAAGTTTATAAATTAAAAATCAAAACTAAATTATGTAAAAGTGTTACAAAACGTTTTTAAATAAAAATCAAATTGAATGATGTAAAGTGGTAGAAGAAACAATAAAAATGTTTTTTTTTATTGTTGAAGAACCCATAAACATAAGTAAATATCGACTATTCCACATAAAATATGTATTTGTAATCTGATCCAGTACTGGTTTGTTATTTCAAAACATTTTGATCAAAAAAATATTAATATTGCATGATAACATGGGTAAAACTACTACATACTTCTTTGGGATAGTTTTCTTCCTTTTAAGATTTTAAAATGATGTTGAGCAACCGTTACCGATTTCGGTTCACCATCTTAGTGTTCCAAACCTCATCGGATATCGATTTATGTTCTTCGCATCAAACCCGATCGATGAAAACCTTTATTATACAGCAGCATCGCATGTATTACAAAATGTTATCGGATGTCAGCATTGAAATTACGGCCGCCATCTTGGATTATGGTCCACCATCTTGAATTTCAAATAGGCTTCGTATATCTTTCCAAGTCCTACGATATTCTTTAGGAAGCCGTTTGAAGGGACCATCATAGCAATCAAAAAAAAAATTCAGTATGGAAAAATTTACCTCCATGAGTCGATATCGAGTCAAGGAACATCGACTCATGGAGGTTCGACTGTTGTATCATAGCTTGTACCACCATTCCACCGCCATATTGAATTGTAATCCGCCATCTTGGATTTCAAAACGGCGTCATATATCGATTTTCGACTTCTACCCATCGAGTCCAATTGATAGATACCCATATTTCATGGTATCATAGCTCTTAACACCATTCCGTGGCCGCCATCTTGGATTTCAAAATGCCGTCAAAAATCGATTTTTGAGTTCTACTTATCAAGTCCGATCGATAAATACCCATATTGCATGGTATCATAGCTCAAAACACCATTCCGTGGCCGCCGTCTTGGATGATAATTCGCCATCTTGGATTTCAAAATGGCGTCAAATATCGATTTTTGAGTTCTACTCATCAAGTCCGATCGATAGATACCCATATTGCATGGTATCATAGCTCATACCACCATTACATGGCCGCCATATTGGATTATGGTGCGCCATCTTGGGTTTCAAAATGGCGTCAAATATCGATTTTTGAGTTCTACTCATCAAGTCCGATCGATAGATACCCATATTGCATGGTATCATAGCTCATACCACCATTACATGGCCACCATATTGGATTATGGTGCGCCATCTTGGGTTTCAAAATGGCGTCAAATATCAATTTTTAACATATACTCATCAAGTCCAATCGATAGATCCTCATATTGCATGGTATCATAGCTCAAAACACCATTCCGTGGCCGCCATCTTGGATTATGGTCCACCATCTTGGATTTCAAAATGGCGTCAAATATCGATTTTTGAGTTCTACTCATCAAGTCCGATCGATAGATACCCATATTGCATGGTATCATAGCTCATACCACCATTACATGGCCGCCATATTGGATTATGGTGCGCCATCTTGGGTTTCAAAATGGCGTCAAATATCAATTTTTAACATATACTCATCAAGTCCAATCGATAGATCCTCATATTGCATGGTATCATAGCTCAAAACACCATTCCATGGCCGCCATCATGGATTATGGTCCGCCATCTTGGATTTCAAAATGGCGCAAATATCGATTTTTGACTTCTACTCATCAAATCCGATCGATAGATATCCATTTTTCATGGCATCATAGCTCAAAACACCATACCGTGGCCGCCATTTTGGATGATGGTCCGCCATCTTGGATTTCAAAATGGCGTCAAAAATCGATTTTTGAATTCTACTCATCAAGTCCGATCGATAGATACCCATATTGCATGGTATCATAGCTCATACCACCATTACATGGCCGCCATATTGGATTATGGTGCGCCATCTTGGGTTTCAAAATGGCGTCAAATATCGATTTTTGAGTTCTACTCATCAAGTCCGATCGATAGATACCCATATTGCATGGTATCATAGCTCATACCACCATTACATGGCCACCATATTGGATTATGGTGCGCCATCTTGGGTTTCAAAATGGCGTCAAATATCAATTTTTAACATATACTCATCAAGTCCAATCGATAGATCCTCATATTGCATGGTATCATAGCTCAAAACACCATTCCGTGGCCGCCATCTTGGATTATGGTCCACCATCTTGGATTTCAAAATGGCGTCAAATATCGATTTTTGAGTTCTACTCATCAAGTCCGATCGATAGATACCCATATTGCATGGTATCATAGCTCAAAACACCATTCCGTGGCCGCCGTCTTGGATGATAATTCGCCATCTTGGATTTCAAAATGGCGTCAAATATCGATTTTTGAGTTCTACTCATCAAGTCCGATCGATAGATACCCATATTGCATGGTATCATAGCTCATACCACCATTACATGGCCGCCATATTGGATTATGGTGCGCCATCTTGGGTTTCAAAATGGCGTCAAATATCGATTTTTGAGTTCTACTCATCAAGTCCGATCGATAGATACCCATATTGCATGGTATCATAGCTCATACCACCATTACATGGCCACCATATTGGATTATGGTGCGCCATCTTGGGTTTCAAAATGGCGTCAAATATCAATTTTTAACATATACTCATCAAGTCCAATCGATAGATCCTCATATTGCATGGTATCATAGCTCAAAACACCATTCCGTGGCCGCCATCTTGGATTATGGTCCACCATCTTGGATTTCAAAATGGCGTCAAATATCGATTTTTGAGTTCTACTCATCAAGTCCGATCGATAGATACCCATATTGCATGGTATCATAGCTCATACCACCATTACATGGCCGCCATATTGGATTATGGTGCGCCATCTTGGGTTTCAAAATGGCGTCAAATATCAATTTTTAACATATACTCATCAAGTCCAATCGATAGATCCTCATATTGCATGGTATCATAGCTCAAAACACCATTCCATGGCCGCCATCATGGATTATGGTCCGCCATCTTGGATTTCAAAATGGCGCAAATATCGATTTTTGACTTCTACTCATCAAATCCGATCGATAGATATCCATTTTTCATGGCATCATAGCTCAAAACACCATACCGTGGCCGCCATTTTGGATGATGGTCCGCCATCTTGGATTTCAAAATGGCGTCAAAAATCGATTTTTGAATTCTACTCATCAAGTCCGATCGATAGATACCCATATTGCATGGTATCATAGCTCATACCACCATTACATGGCCGCCATCTTGGATTATGGTCCGCCATCTTGGATTTCAAAATGGCGTTAAATATCGATTATTAAGTTCTACTCATTAAGTCCGATCGATAGATACCCATATTGCATGGTATCATAGCTCATACCACCATTACATGGCCACCATATTGGATTATGGTGCGCCATCTTGGGTTTCAAAATGGCGTCAAATATCAATTTTTAACATATACTCATCAAGTCCAATCGATAGATCCTCATATTGCATGGTATCATAGCTCAAAACACCATTCCATGGCCGCCATCATGGATTATGGTCCGCCATCTTGGATTTCAAAATGGCGCAAATATCGATTTTTGACTTCTACTCATCAAATCCGATCGATAGATATCCATTTTTCATGGCATCATAGCTCAAAACACCATACCGTGGCCGCCATTTTGGATGATGGTCCGCCATCTTGGATTTCAAAATGGCGTCAAAAATCGATTTTTGAATTCTACTCATCAAGTCCGATCGATAGATACCCATATTGCATGGTATCATAGCTCATACCACCATTACATGGCCGCCATCTTGGATTATGGTCCGCCATCTTGGATTTCAAAATGGCGTTAAATATCGATTATTAAGTTCTACTCATTAAGTCCGATCGATAGATACCCATATTGCATGGTATCATAGCTCATACCACCATTACATGGCCGCCATATTGGATTATGGTCTGCCATCTTGGATTTCAAAATGGCGTCAAATATCGATTTTTAACATCTACTCATCAAGTCCGATCGATAGATACCCATATTGCATGGTATCATAGCTCAAAACACCAATCCGTGGCCGCCATCTTGGATTATGGTCCGCCATCTTGGATTTCAAAATGGTGTCAAATATCCATTTTTGAGTTCTACTTATCAAGTCCGATCGATAGATACCCATATTTCATGGAAACATTGCTCAAAACACCATTCCGTGACCGCTATCTTAGATTATGGTCCGCCATCTTGGATTTCAAAATGGGGTCGGATATTGATTTTTGACTTCTACTCATCAAACCCGATCGATAGATACCCATATTGCATAGTATCCGTAACAGATTCACCGTTAAATAGCAAGCACTCTGACGTTTTGACCGCCATCTTGGAACCTAAGCCGCCATCTTGAATTCCAATACCCTTATAACCACCTCTTTAACAAACAAATAAACAAACATACAAATTTACATACACATTAACATACAATTTAACATACAAACATACATACATTGACTTTTATATATATAGATTGCATGGTTTAGAGCCTAAAACTCCATTAAACAGTCGCCATCTTGAATTTTGAGCCGCCATCTTGGATTGTAGACCGCCATCTTGGATATTCTGGTCGCCTTCTTTGGACTGGTTACTGATTACACCCTCCACTGGTTACTCATAGCTTACTCCAATTTAGCTTTAAAAGCTGAGAAAAAAAAACATGGGACAGCTTATGCTGCAAAATAGAACATGGGACAGCTTATGCTGGAAAATTGAACATGGGACAGCTTATGCTGAAAATTGGAACATGGGACAGCTTATGATGACAAAAATGAACATGGGACAAATTGACTTGATGTTGTTTTTATAGATTTTCCGAACAAAGTGTACTAACCGAGGGCAGTTTCTAAAAGAATACGTAAAAATAGACCGTTTGGCGAAAAAAAGTCAAAATCGACAAAATGTAACATGGGACAACTATGCTGCACACGGCAGTGAAGCAAGTGCGAGCGGGAGCAATAAAAATTATGAGTGAGAGTGAGGAACGACGATTCAGATAAATAGGTTATAGTCACGTCCATCGTTCTCTTACGGAAAAAATGATTGTTTTTACAAGTTTTGAGCAAAAAATAAATCCACTGAATCATTTACGCATCATCAGCCTCGCCGCAACAAGTGAAAACCAGGCTTGATAATCCTCCTCGAAATCAAAAGAGTTTTGCAACATGCTCTAGAGCGGTGTTTTGCTTTTGCCTCGCCGCGAGGGAGCGAACGAAGCCCAAACAGAGAGGCAATAAAAATTGAGCGAGGAAGAGGGGAACGAAAAAAGAGCCGATGATTATTTCGGGTTTTTGAGTGTGATTTTCGCCCCGAGAGTCTTTCTTTGTATGGGAGTGGAGCTCGCGAGAGCTTTTTGAGTGTGAGTGGACGTGAGAAACACAACAACTAATTATGAGTGTTGGATGAACTCCTAGCTGTGCGGCAAGCTCGCGCTCGTTGCTGTTGAGGATTTGCGTTGTGATTTCTGAGTTTTATTTTCACTCCTCAGAAAATCGCCAAAATCGCTTCCTCATTTTCTCGCGAGGGAGTTTCTGTCAAGCCTGGTGAAAACGAAAGGTTTTGAGTCAGTTTGCTTCATCAGCCAACCGATGAGGAATATGTAGTGGTCGCGGTTGGTTCGGTTTCTCTTTGCTCCCTGTTCGTGTTCATTCGTAGTGATGGTTGGCGCTAATAACTGATTTTTCATATTCACTCGGATTCAAGCACTGAAAATAAGTGAATATGTGTTCGGAAATGACATTTGACAACGATCACGAATCGATTATTGCAAACAGACCTATACGCTTGTACAACTCGACAAATGTCTTTTGTCTCAAGAAAAAAGGACTTTTCCAGTCTTTTCCCATTTTTTTTCTTCTGCCTAACCTACACACGCTCATGTCCTTTCATTGTGCATCAGCTCCTATTGTGTAATTCCTACTTACTGTGAACAACCACAAGCGGATGGAATAAACCCTATTCTGCAGGTTCGGCGAATACCCATCAGTAATTCTACGCTCGTGTAAAATTAACGAAAACTAAAAGCTTCGAGAGCACAAGAGGCCACGCCACGGAATGACAGCAATGCTGTTTATCTGGTGAATCTCTTGATGTCTGGAGGATTAGACATCGCACCACCACCACCACCGCCAGAGAGTTGGATATCATCATTCATGTACGTTTCGCAAGAAGTTTTCCTCGTCTCATGATCATCATTCCGCTTGCTCGCACGCATTGTTGTCAGTAACACAATGCCACAACCCCAATGTAAACTATTTCCATTATATGTATATGCTTGGAAACCGAGAAATGAGCGACTGAAGAGCTAAATGTGTGCATAGTGTGATGGAATGTTGGAAATTGTAATTTACATTTCAGATTCCGAACGATTAACTTTTTGTTGGTGGAATTTTGACTGTAATGTACCAGATAGGGGGGGGACCAAGCTATGCTTTCTGAACTGTGATTAACGAGTCTATAATCATAGTGTTTAACTTTTGCAGGATTCATAAGAAACTGTCAGCAAATGTTTCTTTCTCTTTTCTTTTTACATGAATTGCATTATTGCCTTTCTCGTACACCAAAGTGTACTGAAAGGCTATATGTTCACTTAAAAATGAATTTTCGATAGAAGGCTCTGAGGGTCAAGTCGCATATACCAATCAACTCAATTCGACGGATTGAGATGATGTCTGTATGTGTGTATGTATGTATGTGTGAACAAAAAAAGTTTACTCAGTTTTAAAACACTTCCCATTGGCTGATTCCTCGGATTATAGCTCGAATCGAACCGGAATTTTACCGCATTGATTGCTATTAAAAATTGACCGGATCGGTCGATGCGTTCCAGAGTTATAGGCATTTCAGTGATCCGGATTAGAACCAGTAGAACTGGCCTGTATAAAACTGAACCAAGCCCCATCATGTGAGTCATGTGACACATCAAACTGCGGCAATTTTGTATAACCTTTACACGCAGAAAAAAATATGGTAAAATCAAAAATATTTGAGGTAAATTCAAATGAATTGTCAATTTGTTCATGCAATTGAAATAAAACTGTTTGGAGCAAAACGAACGTCACATTTGAAGCGAATGCAATCCATGTTTGAAACAAACATGCATCTTCTGACAGGTTATGTTAGAAACAAATGTAATTTTTTTTTGCGGCAGGTTGGCGGAAATATTTGTTTTCCCATTAAATTTCGTTTTCTTCGCTGAAAAAAACACCTCCCGCGTGGCATTTCCAATGCCAACAAAATGTAGATAACATACACTCCCGAATACAACGGGATTTCGAGGAAACTTCTGGTGAAACATGATTTTTTTGCAGGAGGAAATCTTGTTTGGAGTGGCAGCTGGAACTTGTGAGTTTTTGTTTATGTTTTCGACGGTGGAACGGGGGGCTCCTCAATTGGTATTTCAGAAATCAATATGTAATAGAATTAGTTTTAAAAATTAAAATTTTAGTTTTAAAAACATTATCAGTTTACCGAATAAACATGAATATTTTTGTTTCAAACGAACGAAATTCGTCTCCGTGTATAGCATGGTTGACAAATTTGCTGCAGAAATCGACACTGGAGACCGGAAATTCCACGATGTCGGCCAAAAAATCAAGATGGCGGCTGTATAATGGGGTATATTATGTATGGGAAATATGTCCGGAATCCAAGAATGGCGATCAGAAGAATGGCGATTATGGTAGTCTAAAACCCAATAATAGTGTTTTTGGCCCTAAAACCATGCAATATGGGATATGTATTTTGTATGGGGAAGATGTCCGGAATCCAAGAATGGTGATCAGAATATTGCAACGTGCATTTAATGTTGAATTCATCACGAACTATTATTTTTATTTAAATTGGAACTTTAATCAAAAGCAATACAATATCTGATTCAAACGATAGGTAAACTTAAACTGTTCAGTGTTCATTCTCTTTTTCCGGGTGTACGTTCTCTCCATAACATTGGATGCCGCAGCTAACGGAGAAGTAATGGCTTCATGCTTTGTTCTCTGAAGCTGGATTTGATGAGAGATGATTTGAATTTGGCGACGATGTCAATGTGCTCATTACAATATCCAAGATGGCGATCTAAAATCCAAGTTGGCGTCTCCAAATTCAAGATGGCGGGTCCAATTTCAGGATGGCGGCTGCTTAATGGAGTTTTAGGCTCTAAAACCATGCAATATGGGTATATTTGGTATGAGGAAGATGTGCGGGGTCCATGGCGACCAGAACATCCAAGATGGCGGTTTAAAATCCAAGATGACGACTCCAAATTCAAGATGGTGGTTGTTTAATGGTGTTTTAAGCCCTAAAACCATGCAATATGAGTACATTTGTTATGGGGAAGAGGTCTGGAGTCCAAAAATGGCAACCAGAGTATCCAAAATGGCGGTCTAAAATTAAAGATGGCGGCTCCAAATTCAAGATGGCGGCTGTTTAATGGAGGTTTAGGCTCTAAAACACGGGTTTCCAACCGGTGGTCCGCGGCCCCCTGGGGGACCGTGAAGCCAGTCCAGGGGGCCATGATGTAACTAAAAAAAAATTTATTCTATTTAATTTGTTTAGGGTTAACCACTACCAAACCCCCAACCGCTAGCCTCAAAAGTCACAATTTGAGGAACGAAATTTCAGTATAAAACGCTTTCAGAAGTGAAAACTTTCGGCTGCGCCGTTATTTTTTAACTACATCTCAGTTTTTCTTCACTCTAACGGCATAATTCTTTCACGATTGTGTCTGTTATTACGAGTATCTCTAGTTGTTGTTATTTGGGTGTCTGCTGGCATACAAATGGACCCAATGTGTTTTGAAGTAGGTATGGGTCGCAATATCTGTAAATCTTAGGATATTTTTATTGTAGCGAATGCTCGCGGAATATAATCTACGCTACTCTTAGAACCACAGAGTACAATTCTGATAACTAAGTAACATTTACTTGGTGATCTAGGTCATTCAAACTATTCTGGAATTAAGACCTTCTAGCTCTACTCTTGTATTTCTTTGCTTTATCGATGTTATTCTTCCACGATAACCTCTGTTGTATCTCATAATATGTAGAGGATTTCTTTGTGTTCCTTGTGCATCCACTGACATACAAATGATCTTTATGGTATTTGGAAGTGTCGGAAATTACCCAAGAATTCCTCTAGGCGATCCTCTGAAATTCCTCCAGAAGTCCCTCAGAAGTTCATCGTGATGTTCTCCGAGAACATCTACGAGTTCCTAGGGAATGCCTCAGGACTTCCCGCGAATTTCTTCAGGAGTTTTCCAGCAGTTTCTCAAAAATTTCATCAGGAGCTATGCTGGAATTCCTTCAGGAGTTCCTCAGGAATTATTTCAAGAACTTTTCGAAAAATCCTGCAGGAGTTCCTCGGGGATTCCTCCAGAAATTCCCCGAGGAATCCACGGGAGTCTCCCAAAGATGTCGCCAGGCATTCCCTTAAAACTTCTCAAGGAAATTTGCTCAAGAGTTCCTCCAGAAATTTCTCCTGGGATTCCTCCAGGAAGTTTTGCAGGGATTCCTCCAGGAATTTTCCTAGGAATTTCTCCAAGGATTCCTCCAGCGATTTCTGTAGAAATTCTTCCAGGGATTCCTTAAAGGATTCCTTCAGGAATACCTCCATGGACTCATCAAGAAATTCATTCAGGTATTCCACCAGGAATTCCTATCCGCTCCTTCAGTAATTCATCCAAGTTTTCCACCAACAACTAATCTAGGGATTTCTTCAGTATTCAAGGGATTCTTCCAGAAATTCTTCCAGGGATTCCTCCAGAGTTTCCTCCAGAAATTTTTCCAGGGAATACTTCAGGAATTTCTCCAGAGAATTTTTCCGGGTAATCTTCCCGGTTATTTTTTCCAGAAATTCCTCCAGGAATTTCTTTTGGAATAACTACTGATTTATCTATGAATTCATCAAGGGATTCCTTTAGAAATTCCTCCGCGGTGTCCTCCATAAATATTTCCAGGAGTTCCTCCAGGAATTCCTCCACAAAATTATCCCAGTATACCTCCAGCAATTCCAACAGGGATTCCTCCTTAAAGTCTTTCAAGAGTTCTATCAGTCATTCCTCCAGGGATTCCTCCAGGAATTCTTCCTGGACATACTCCAGGAATATTTCAGAAATTCCTCCAGCAAATACTCCAGGAGTTCCTTCAAGAATTACTCCAGGAATTTTTCTTGGAGCTAATCTACGAATTCCCCCTGGAATTACTACAGGAAATCATCCTAGATAGGAATTGTTCCGGGAAACACCTCAGGAATTCCTTCAAAAAATATTCTAGGAATTCCTCCAGGAATAACTGCAGGAATTCCTATAGGAATTGCTGAAGGAATTACTACTGGAATTTCTCCAGAAATTCCTTCAATTCCAGTTCTTGCGGGAAAAACCTAACGTGAATTCGGAATTACTCGCATGAATTACTCCATGAATTCTTACAGGAAATACTTCATTAAATACTCCTGGAATTTCTACAAAAAAAAAATGAAAAACATAACTTCAAAATTTCCTGGAAATTCTTAAGAATTCCTCGAGGAATTTCCCTGGGAAATTCTTTAAAAATTCCTTCAAAAATTACTGCATGGATTCTTGCAGTGGAGTACCTCCAGGATATTCTCCAGACATTTCTTCAAGAAATTCTTGAAGAAATTCCTGGAAGTATTCTTGTAGGAATTATTGGAGGAATTCCTGAAAAAAATCTTCAAGGAATTCCTGAAGAAATTCCTAGAGAGATTCTTGGAGATATTGTTGAAGGAATTCATGGAGGAATTCAAGAATGGATTGTTGAAGGGTTTTATGGTGGATGTCTTGAAGAAATTCCTGGACGAATTTCTGGAGGATTTCCCGAAGGAATTCTTGGAGGAATTTCTGGAGGTATTCCTATAGGCATTTCAGGAGGAATTTCTGAAGGTATTTATTGAAAATCGCTGAAGGAATTTCCAGAGAAATTTATAAAGGAATCCCTGGCAAAATTCCGGGACGGATTCTTGGAGGAATTTTGACATAAATATTGGAGAAAGCTCTTGGAGAAATTCTTATTAGAGTTCCTGTTGAACTTCTTAAAAGAATTTCTGGAAAAATTCCTGGACGGATTCTTGAAGGAATATCTGGAGAAATTCCTGGAGGAATTTTTGGATGAAGTTTTGGAGGAATTCTTGAAGTATTTCCTTGAGAAATATTGTAGGAATTCTTGGAAGAAGACTCGGAGCAATTCTTGGAGACATCCTTGCAGTTTTTCTCGGTGGAATCCCTAGAGTTGTCCCGGGAGTATTTTCTTGAGGAATTTCTGGAGGTTTCCTGAAGAATCTAGGAGGTATTCATAAAGGAACTTCTGGAAGATTTTTTAAATTAATTTTTGATGGAATTTCTTGAAAAATCCCTGGAGGAAATTCAGGCGAAATTCCTGAAGGGATTATTGGCAGAAATCTTAGAGGGCTCTTTGGTGAAATTCTTAGGGAAGGTCCAATAGGAGTTTTTGAAATTCTTGGTGGGATTCTTGGAAGAATTCTAGGGGACTTGCGTGGAATCCTCGGGGAATTTTCGGAGGAATTCCTGAGGAACTTTTGGAAGAATTCCAGCATACCTCCTGATGAAATTTTCGAGAAACTGCTGGGAATCCTCTGAAGAATTCCACGGGAAGTCCTGAGAGATTCCCTAAAAACTCGTAGAAGTATTTCTGGAGAACATCTCGATGAAATTCTGAGGGACTCCTGGAGGAATTTCCGAGGAACGCCTAGAGGAGTTCTTGGGTATTTTCCGACACTTCCAAATACCATAAAGATCATTTGTATGTCAGTGGATGCACAAGGAACACAAAGAAATACTCAACATATTATGAGATACAACAGAGGTAAACGTGGAAGAATTACATCCATAAGCGCTGTTTGCAGATCAGAAGGAATTTCTCAGCCTATCTTGATGCATGGGAAATTCCTTGCCAGAATCGCTCAAGAAACCGGTTTTTCTTCGATCGCAGTACGCAGTAACGAAATGACAGTTCAAAGGGCAGTCACCGAAGAAAGTTTCTGCCAGGAATCACTCAAGAAGTTTCTTGAGCGATTCCTTTCGAACTCGAAACTGCGCTATAAAGTAAAGAGATACAAGTGTAGAGCTTGTAGAGCTTGAAGGTCTTAACTCCAGAACAGTTTGGATGATCTAGATCACCAAGTGAATGTTGCTAAGTTATCAGAAATGCACTCTGAGGTTCTAAGAGTAGCGTAGATCACGATCATTCGCTACAATAAAAATATCCTAAGATTTACAGATATTACGCCCCTTACTTCAAAATACACTGGGTCCATTTGTATGCCAGTAGACACCCAAATAGCAACAAATAAAGATACTCGTATTATAATAAGGTGCAACAGACACAATCGTGAAAGAATTATGCCGTTACAGTGAAGAAAAACATGAGTAGACCATACATTTCTTAGCACAACTGTTCCCCTTGACTATTCAACTACTCCCCTTGACCGGAGTTCAAAAATGGCGACCAGAATATCCAAGATGGAGGTCTAAAATTCAAGATGGCGACTGTTTAATGGAGGCTTAGGCCCTACAACCATGCAATGTAGGTTTATTTGGTATAAAGAAGATGTTCGAAGTCCAAGAATGGCGACCAGAATATCCAAGATGGCGATCTAAAATCCAATATGGCGGTTCCAAATTCAAGATGGCGGATGTATAATAGAGTTTTAGGCCTTAAAATAATGCAATATGGGTATATCTGGTATGCGGAAAAAGTCTGGGTCCAAGATGGCGGACTTAAATCCAAAATGGTGGCTCAAAATTTAAGATGGCGGCTTTTTCTTACGAGTTTGAGGCTCAAACATCAAAGCTACTATATAAACGATATGATTTCGGGTGCCATTTTTGTTTTTTTTTTCGTTTAACGTATGCAAATGCGTTATTTATCAACATGTCACTTGAGTTTTGTTGAAATGTGTTTTCGGACGCACGAGATAGGCGCCATTAGGCAGCATCCATTTATTACGTAACGCTAAAATCGACATTTTTTGACCCCCCCCCCTCCCCCCTTCGTAACGCTTTTTTGTATGAAAATCCTAAAAATTTTGTATGGACCGTAACGCTTGATCATACTCCCCCCCTCCCCCTAGAGCGTTACGTAATTTATGGACGGCGCCTTACCGCTAGGTGGGTTAATAAGGGTTCTTAGATAGTTATTTGTGTAATATAAGGTGTGGGTCCATTTGGGCAAGGATTGATATGCACGTTTCCCACTGTAAGTCAGGCAATTTTCTACTAATTGACACTTTTCTTTGTTCATGGTAAGATAGGTGCATCATCTAGTTGTGTAACTGTTAGAAATTGTCCTAGGACCCCTGCCCTTGCCTCTGCCCAAATGGTACGATTCGTCATCCAACTATGTACCCATTTCAACGTTTGATTGTGTCATGTCCACCGGAACAGATTGCATATTTCTACTAGTTGAATGCTCAGCAGGATGCTCTTACCATTGGGTAAATAATTAGTAGCATCAGTTCAGAGCAAACATACCTATTGATACACAAAAGTTGATTCATATATTGATTATAGCAATCAACTCGACCAACCGTGTCATAAGCCATCAACGATCACCATCGACAACCATTCGTCTCCATGGGAGCGGCTAGTTTCCGCCTACTGGTCTGAATGAAAGAAAGAAATGGGTTTCCATGGAGCCGCATCTCGTTTGCCATGAAACTGGAAACCTGGAGCGAAATAATCATAGCAAACAGGAGACAGGTTGCTCTCACACCTGGGCATAAACACGCAATTACCAAACAAAACAATTCCAGGCTTGCACTAACCTAACCTTTGGCCATAAAGCTGCACGGTAACCCCTGGAGGCATCTAGCAATAAAACGGAAATCGTCCGCCCCTGACCGGTGCGGTGGTGGTAGATGAGATGCGTGCGAAAACAACAGCCACTGACCACCCGGTAGCAGCTATCCGTTAACTTGGGTCTTCTTTTACACACCGTTCCCGTGCATCTACGGGAAGGTAATTAAAATTCATTTCGAGTACAGTTGCGTTCTGTTTTTGTCCATCATGCACTTGATAGGCTTCGATGTTTCTATGAACGGTGAAAAACTGCTTCCCGAAAGCTATATATACTTTCACAAGAAGAGTCCAACATTCTTCTGGAAAAAAAACTTTAATGGCGCGTTTTTTTTTTTCTAACAAAGTTGTAATAAAGGAGCCATAAAACAAAAACGGACCACCACTCAGCACACCTTTTAATAACGAGAAGGTGAGGCAGCCTGCGCGAAGAATTATGTCGGTCAGACGCCACGGTAGAAATAATAACACGAAATAGAAATAATAATAATGAAGATGTGCGAAGCCCATAATCGGCGCAGTAAAAGCAACGGCAGCGGCGGCCCTCACCTAGGTGACGGTAATTAGAGCCTTCCCCCGGGGGGTGAAACTGATCCACACCGACCGGATGGCAACCGACGACAATAACGGCGCGGCCAACCAACCACGAGAGCGAGAAACAAAGCTACTGCCAGCAGGCTGGACAGACAAACGACCACCCCCACCGCTGACACTGACAGGAATCCTCCATTTGGTGCGGTATTAGAATCATCTGTGGCAATTATTCAGCCATTCAAGCTAATCATCATTCGTTTCTTTCTTCAGTAGTCAGTTTATATCACCAGTTATACTTTTTGGCGAATATAATGAAGTCTGATATTCCGCACAATTGGAGACACATTTGTACCTTGAATTTATGGATTAGGTTTTCCTTTGTTCGAAAACGGCGTCCGTCTATTCAGGACGAACCGATAATCATCTTTGTAGGGTCCAAGTGAATACAAAGTAGACTCTCCAGAGGATAACGGTAGGTGCTACCTTGACCAACTAGGTATTCGATACTACCATTTCAAATAAACAACCAATGATTACCAACAAGAGATGATCTGCTCTCACACATTTCACTTTTGATGATCAAAAGAACAAATTACAGCCTTGTGGAATCAGGTATTAGGAGGCTGTCTCCCGAGGCATATTGAGCATTTCCAGCCCAAAACACACAAAAAATTGAAAGTCCTTTAAATATCTACCAATATCTTTAACCCTTTAATACCCAATCCCGCCTTTAGACGGGGTATAGTTTGAGCATTTTTGTAATTTTTTTTTCGTGGAAAATCTTTTTTTTTTATATTTTTGGCTGATATTTAGGACTGTTCTGTATATCTCAAAATGGTTTTTGGTGTATTTTAAAGCGTATTTACATTTTTTTTAAATCCCCTTTAAGAAGTCATTGTTTATTTTGTATTGAATCGCTACAATTAACATATTTTAATTTTTTCCCAAATCATTCTATCCTTGTTTAAGGGAATCAAATACACTCTAAAAATTATTTTCCTTAAAATAACACGGAAAATAAAATTTTCTGTGAAAAAAATTAAAATAATAATATTTCAACAATAATCATAAAATCTCAAAATGTTTTCATCTCAAAAAATCCGTTCCTCAAATTGGCTTCCAGGAAAAATATAAAAGTGTAGGGATGTTCAAAAATGAAAATTAGAAAAATCAAAAATTGAAATTCACGAAAACGAAAATTAATAAGAATCATCTTCCAAAACATGTTTAAATCGATTTTAGATGACGAAAAATGATATTTAGATCAAAATCAAAAATTTGGTTAAAGACATCATTTCAATCCAACAAACCGTTTTCGAGTTATAATACTTTGAAGAAGATTATTAGTTTTTTTTTTCATACGTCTTCTTCAAAGGTTTGGTGAGGAAAAATGGTTATGTGTTGATGCAAAAGTAAATGATTCACGAAATCCAGTGCATGAACAAAATCTCTTTCAAATTGCAAAATATCGAGTAAAAAATGGCAAATTGTTCTGTGTTTTGGGCTGAAAATGCTCTATTGATTTAAAACTTTAAAACTGCACAAACAGAAAAGCATGGATTACGTAGTAATTTACGCTATTTAGTGAATCCCCTTATTATTCTTTGTGCTTTTGCCAGCGTTCCGATTTTTTTAGTAATGGTTAATGCGTATCGGTCCAGCGTCCTATTTATAGGATAGTACTTTTGAAATGAAAATTAACGAATCAGTGTGTTACGTAGAAAACTATATCTTCACTGGCCGGATAGTAACCCCACGGTTCACTCGCGGAATAGCGTTTTTCGGACTGAGACTTAGAACTCTCGATTTTGCACTACTGGCGGTTAATTTATTAATTAACGAAAACGAAATACGACAACGGCACTTCGACTGTGGACTGTATAATGTTATTTGCCGACGCGGCCGACGTACGGGAGATAACTAAATTAATCTATCTGTGAGCTGCTGTTCAACAGCGCGATCGGTGGCACTCAAAAGCCGAGGATCGGAGACTACCTGCACGACCTACACTGCTATCGGTCTGCGGTGCGCAACAGAGAAGCTGTTTTCTGCGGTACTCATGCTCTGCTCAATCTGACTCGGTTCGATCAGTGAGTCTAATATCGGCCTATCTACATCTAATAATTACTGTACGTAACATGCCGGCGGCCTTGAGTTAACTCAACACAAAAACAAACTAGAACTATAACAAACTAATTCAACTGAACAATAGAAATACAATTTTGCTTTGGTTGCCTTTCGCAACACACGGTTCGACGACCTCGTCGCTTACTCTAACACTATACACATAAGCGATTGATCAAAAACTGGACAGGATCGGTTGGTCCTCCTACGCCTGGTCACTGATGACGATGTCCGCATCACGTAGACGATGAATCCGTGCACTGATGTCAACGTCCGATAGAATTGGAGCTTGCCACTGGCGACTGCGGTATCTGACGGTTCGATGCCTGTCGAAGATAAATACGGCTGTAATCCGAGACACGGGCTTACAGAGGAGACACGTAACTTAACGGTCGGCCCCCTGGCGATAAACGGACGGAATGTCCAATAGCTTGCCAAAGTTGCCCCGTGGGGGCAATGAATACTTAGCTGAAGCGCAGCTCCTTGCTGCTGGCACGATGAACTGATGAAAACGATTCGGTAGACTGTACATCGGATGGATATTCGGGCATCTCTCTCGGGCTAGGGAACACTGATGACTAGCGATGAGCGTAGATTCCGATAATCTGTTGAAGATACGAGGCGATTGGGATCCAGAAGAAACACAAAAGTGGATCAACGTAACTAATACGTCGCCCCCGTGGCGTAGCGGTAATAAAGCACCGCAAAATGCCGACAGTTGCCCCATATGGGGGCGTACTTAGCCTGGTGGTTGTCTGAGCAGGTAACAGGAACGGTAGAAGCATCACATCTAACGGATCATCTGGGCTGCGGCGACGACAGTGGATACAGTTGGTGTTCATATCCCTAGCGATGGAAAGCAAAGCGGTAGGTTCCAACAAAACTCGAAAACAGGATGAACGTAACTTGAGGGTCGCCCCCAGACATCAACGGCGAAATGTGTGCCGCCTGCTGCCTAAAGTGCCCCAACGGGGGCGGAAATACTTAATCTACTTGGCGGGCTGATGTACTGATGCTGAACTAATGTGCTTCCTCGACCTGCGGTTGGTTGTCCTGAATCGGAAGAATACATATCTTCTGGATTCCTCGACGAAATATTCCTTGCTGCGTGCGAACGGTAACCACCCTGATGATACCATCTGCTCCTGGGTGAATCTCCGTCACGCGTCCAAGCTGCCACTGCAGCAGCGGTAGTTTATCCTCCTTCAATAACACCATTGTTCCGATATGCAGGTTGTCCCTTCTTCGCGTCCACTTGTTACGGTTGTGGAGATCAGACAAGTAGTTCGTAGACCATCGCTTCCACAGCATCTGACTGTAACGCTGAACCAAGCGCCATCTGCTCAGTCGGTTCTCTGGGATGTCCTCCAGACTCGGTTCCGGAATCGCTGTTAGCGGACGCTGCACCAGAAAGTGTCCGGGAGTCAAAGCTTCTAGATCTCGATGATCGTTGCTAATCGGAGTGATCGGTCTCGAATTCAGGCACGATTCGATCTGCGTCACAACAGTTAACATTTCGTCCGGACGGAGTACGGTGTTCCCTATCACTCTGCGCATGTGGCCTTTCAGGGACTTCACGGCCGCTTCCCATAATCCACCGAAGTTCGGCGATTTGGCAGGAATGAACTTGAACTCGATCGAGTTGCTGGCTGCTTCCGTCACAACTGCGTTCTGGAACTGTTCGGCTCGGAATAGACGATGCAATTCACTGATTTCTCGACGCGCTCCTACGAAGTTCGTAGCATTGTCGCAGAAGATCACTTCTGGCTTCCCACGTCGCGACACGAATCGTCTCAATGCCGCCATGAACGCTTCCGTAGTGAGATCTGCTACCACCTCTATGTGAACCGCCTTCACTACTAGGCAGACGAACACGCACAGGTAGCATTTGACTGGTGCTGCCTTTCGAGACGCTTGACGAACGTTGAACGGACCACAGTAATCGACTCCAACGCGAAGAAAAACAGGAGCAGGAGTCACTCGTTCCATCGGCAGGTCTCCCATCAACTGTTCGTGGGCTCGTGGACGAGCTCTGAAGCAGGTTACACACTCGTGCACTACCTTCCGAGCTAGGTTTCTTCCGGATAGCGGCCAGAACCTCTCCTTCATACAGGATAACATCAGCTGCGCTCCTCCGTGGAGCAGTCTGTGATGGTAGTCAACCATTATCAGTTTCGTCAACGGGTGATTGCTGTCCAGCACAATCGGATGCTTTCTGCTGAACGACACTGGAGCATGGCGAAGTCTTCCGCCAACACGTATTAACCTATCTCGCAGACACGGATCCTTCGTATGCAATCTCGAACTGGGTTTCACTTGCCCCTTCGCTGCTAGATCTGCCAATTCCACTGGGAAACACTCCGACTGCGCCAGCTTCACTAATGCGATCAGAGCTTCTTCGTGTTCTTTCGCGTTCAGGACTCCACTTCGTCTGCAGGCTCGATTTCCAGTTCTGCAGTTGTTGGCAAAACGAAGCATCCAGGCGGTTGATCGAACTAGCTTCAGCAAAGACGAATAGCGGACGAAGATCTCACTGGGTGGTAGCATCTGCAACGCTGCTGTCACTAGCGGTTTTTCCTCCAACGTTACTGAATCATACTGTTGTTCTGGATTGTGCGATATTTGCCAGAAAACCGTTCGCCAGAAAACCATTCGCCAGAATGACAAACGCCAGAAAACCATTTGCCAGAAAGTACCATTTGCCAGAATACTATTTGCCCGAAAGTACCATTTGCCAGAATGTACCAATCCCCAGAATTTAATATTAAATATTAAGTTCTGGGGATTGGTACATTCTGGCAAAGGGTACTTTCGGGCAAATAGAAATTTTCTCCGTTTTCTAAGAATTAATTGAAACTAAAGATGTGATTGTGAGAATTTGGTGGATATAATTCAGTCCATTTACATAAAAAAATGTCATAAGTTTCAATCGTTCACAATAATTCAATATTTTCACTGCTAGGATGATCTCTTGGTTTGTTCCGAGAAAGGACGACTAGGGCTAGAACAACGAAAACAACAGGAAATGATTCACCGGTAGTTCTTGAGCAAAGAGAAAATCGATGAAGAGAAATCGATCATAGCAGATACGCCTGTATGATACTAAGCGCGAGACTTCGATGTAACTAGGCTATAAGTGCATATGTCCACAAATATCTGGTATGGTCAAAATACTGCTGACCGAAGTCCATTAGGCCGAATGTTCAATAGGTAGAATGGTGATCACGAATCGCAATTCAGTGATTATGGAACAGGAATTGGAACGGTTTCATAAATTTGTTCGGTTTTCCAATAATTAGCTGATACTCATACAATATTAATATTGCCTTATTGTTTTACTGCAATCAACAATTTATGCCAAAAACTAGTCTTACGATGAAACTAGAAAGAACAGCCTATGTTCAAAAGAAGGCAAAATTCACTAGTTGAACATCAACGGTTTCAGTGCAAAAAAAACTATTTTTCTACAATGAAACTATTATCTCTAGTTCAAATAGTGAATTTTTCCTTCTTCTGAACACAGGCTGTGCTTTCTAGTTTCATCTAGTCTAGTTTTTGGCATAAATTGTTGATTATGTTAGAATCGTAAAGCAATATTGATATTACGGAACAAATAGTTAAATTATTGAAAAAAAAATAACAGATCTTAAACCCGTATATTGTTCCTATATTTAAAAGAAGGAAAGATTCATGGGTAAAATTCAGTAGCTCTAACTTCAACAATTGTTTTGACAGCATAAAAGAAGAAAACGAAAAAAAAATATGGCCATTCGGCAAAATAACTTTTTGACTTAATGACATTCGACCCAATGGCCTTCAGCCGAATGCCCTTACACCATTGATAGTAAGATTCTATAACAGTAGCCGGAGCGCCATTAGATAAGCCCAAATATGTTAAGCTCACATGTTACAATCACCGTGATAAGGGAATATATTGGTTAGAAATGGCGCACATAAACTAAGAAGTTCATCTAGAAAGAACAGCAGATGATTAAAAGAAGGAATAAACTGCTGGAAATATTAGAATCAATTACCTCAAGAACAAGTTTTTTAGGCCATATATCGGCCTAATGGTACATTCAAGCTTGTGATATTGGAGGTACTGGCTTTCGGGCAGTGACAGTCAGGCTAATGGTATAGGTAAAACCGTCACTTAAGTTATTATTTCTGTGTGTTTTACTTGTTGCTTCTATAAGGTTTTTGTGTATGGTATTCGATTGACTTCAGTGTGTGATCAACAATTCCGGGTAATTTTGCTGTTTGGCACCAAAATTATTATTTAAAGTGATCATGTTATTTTTATTGTCAAAAATAAGCTTTAAAATTACTTTCAATTGAAAGAAGGGAATCTTTGAAAAATGTTAGTTAAGCCAAAAATTCCATATCAGTAAAAGCTGGAAAGAACATCCTACGTGTTGAAGAAAGGAAAATTCTTCTATTGATCAAATTCCATCAAAATAATATTTGATCAATTGGATGCACATCCTGATCAACTTGTCCACAAAACAAATTTGTGGAAATGTTCTAGCTGTTGTTCGCAATAAAATATTAAATAACGTAAGAGATTTAATGTATTGTAAAGTTTGAAAGGTTTGAGTTCACATCAATTTATTGTTTCAGAGTGATTTGCCCTTCTTCAAACTATAGGCTTTTCTTTAAAAGTTACTCTAAAATTATTTAATGTTTGCTCTTACATCAGTTCCAATAATTTATTTAACTTTCGCATATAAATCTGAACAAAATTAAAATTTTACATTTTTACAATCGTTATTGTGGGCTAATCGGTCCAAAACAAATAAAAAACACGATTTATTTTTTCAATAAGAATGCTTTAAATTATCATTAGATTGCGACCACTTCTGGATTGAGAACTTCGGAAAATTTCTGGGAAATGGTACTTTCTGGAGAATGGTACATTCTGGCAAATGGTTTTCTGGGAAATGGTTCTTTTTGGCAAACGGTTTTCTGGGAAATGGTATTTTCTGGCAAATGTCATTCTGGTTAGTAGCATTCTGGCGAATGGTTTTCTGGCAAATATCGCACAATCGTTGTTCTGGGCTGCTACTCATCTTCGGCCAAGCACTCGGGTCTTCTTGGAGCCACGTCGGTCCATTCCACCAGATTGAGCATTCGGCAAGCTGCAGCGGTGTTACACCTCGAGATATTACGTCTGCCGGGTTCTCGACGCCAGGCACGTGGTTCCAAACGCCTTCTCGAGTGATATGCTGAATCTCTGACACTCTGTTGGAGACGAACGCTTGCCATCTGGACGGATGGGACGAAAGCCAACACTTCACGATAGTCGAGTCAGTCCAGAAGAATGTCTTCGCTGGGATCTGGATACTCTCTGCTACTGTCTCGTACAAGTGCGCCAATAGGAGTGCTGAAGACAATTCCAATCGGGGTATCGACTGCCTCTTCTTCTTCTTGCTCAAATCTTCCAACGGAGCTACCTTGGACTTAGCCATCACCAGCCGAACTGTAACTGTTCCGTCCTGTGCAACGCAACGTAGGTATATTGCTGCTCCGTACGCCTTTTCTGAGGCGTCACAGAATCCGTGTAGTTCGCATGATATCACATTATCGCTGAATGCGATCCAGCGGGGTACGGAAACTGCATCGATTCGATCCAAGTTCGTTCTGAACTCGAGCCACTGTGATTGCAGATCTGCGCTCAACGGTTCGTCCCAAGAATACTTCCGTTTCCAAAGTTCTTGGAGAAACATCTTCGCCTGCACGATCACTGGCCCTACAAGACCATACGGATCGAATAAACGTGCGGAATCAGACAGTACGATACGCTGTGTCACTGGAAGCTTCGGGCTCCAGCGTGGTGTTTTGAACCAGTACAAGTCTGTCGCCGGTTCCCATGTTAAGCCGAGGGTCTTCACTGTAGCTGTCGCGTCAATATCCAACAGCTCTCGTTCGTCACGCAGGTGACGTGGAATGCTCTTCAGGATCGCAGGCTGGTTGGAATGCCACTTTCGGAGGTTGAAACCAGAAGAACCAAGCAGCGACAGGACATCCTTGCACAGCCGTATTCCTTCCTTCACAGACTTCGCTCCAGTTAGCATGTCGTCGACGTAGAAATCCTTCTTGATGACTTTGGCTGCGGGGGGATTCGTCAGCTCTCCCTCCTCTGCGCATCTCTTCAAGCTCCGTGTTGCTAGATACGGTGCGGCAGAAGTACCGTAGGTCACGGTCGTCAGCTGATACGTTCGGAGTAGCTCATCTTCGGACTCTCGCCAAAGAATCCTCTGCAGCGGTTGATCCTCTTCGACTACGTTGATCATGCGATACATCTTCTCTACATCAGCGACGATCGCGTACTGTTGAAGTCGGAAGCGAATCAGAATGGAGAGTAGGTCGCTCTGAACGACCGGTCCCACCATCAGAGTATCGTTCAGGGAAACTCCGGTGTCTGTAGCACACGACGCATCGAATACTACTCTGAGCTTCGTCGTGGTACTGTCAGGTTTCAGGACTGCATGATGCGGCAAGTAGTAACTGTGTTTCGGCTCTTCCTCGTCGTCACGAACTTCTCGCATGTGACCCATTAGCAGATACTCGTGGATGAATTCTATGTACAGAGCCTTCATTTCCGGGTTCGCGTTTAAGCGACGTTCTAGTCCCATGAACCGCTTGGTAACAATCGCCTTGGACTCGCCCAACTGCTTCAGCGCATACTCCTTCTTCGGTAACACTACCCTAAACTTGCCATCAGGATCTCTCGTCGTAGTCTGCTCGAAGATCGACTCACACGTAGACTCCTCGATGGAAAGACAGCTTTTCGTTCTACAGGATTCCAGTTCCCAAAAGCGGGCTAGCTGCTCGTGGATCTCTTCCGTGGAAACTGAAGCGGTGACTGCACTGAGGGTTGTGACAGGAGTTTCTGGAATCTCTCCGGCCACTATCCATCCGAGTTTTGTGTTGCACAATATCGGACCAGACTCCGAGAGCCTTTTCTGCTCTCCCATCAGCAAATCGTAGAAAACAGACACGCCAAGGATTGCATCTACGGCACTGGACTCATGGAAGCCTGGATCAGCGAAACAGATGTCGGACGGCAGCTTCCAAGTACTGATGTCGAAGCTTTGCTGCGGCAGATTCAACGTTATCCGAGGCAGCACGTAGAATTTCACTTCCTCAGTTTCGAACGACGAGCAACGTGACAGGATTCTCGCCAACACTGACTGTTTGGATACCGATGAAGCACCACCAACACCATTCACCGGTAGATTTTCATGGAACCGCTTGAAGTTCAACCGCTGAGACAGGTTCTCCGTGATCATACATATCTGCGAACCGTTATCCAGCAACGCACGAGCAATGACTGTGTTTCCGAATCGATCGGCGAGCTTCACGAGCGCGGTTGACAGAAGTGTAGTAGTTCGCTGACTTCGAGTGTTGTGTGAAGTAGCAGTGTGGTGAGAAGTAGTCGGTGTATTTGTGGGAGGTGACTGTCGTGTATGTGGCGGAGAAGTGTTTTGGACGGGAGGTGTTTGTGGATTTGTTTGAGTGTTATTCATCCGGGATTGGCCTTGAGAATTCGATTGCGATTGATGTCCTTGAGACTGAGGACGAGACTGTGTTTGAGCATTTGTGTTCGCGTTCGCGGCTTGAGGCCTGTTCAGGGTATTCGGAGTCGGATTCTGAGGGGTAGAAGTGGGTGGAGAATACGGATGCAACAGGTAATGATGACGTTGACCACACTTGGAACACGTACGTCTGGAACAATCTGCCACGAAGTGTCCGGACGATAGGCAATTCAAACAGAGTCCAAGTCTTCGAATCGCCAGTTTTCTGTCCACCACCCGCATTTTGCTGAAGCGACGACACTGCTCAACGCTATGCTGTCCACCATTACAGATTTGACAACTGCTGGTAGCGGATGGCACTAGAGTGTGAACAGCTGAGCTCTTGAACGGACGCTTCTGTTCGAATCCACTCCGTGTCAAAGTAGACTGCAGAATCGCGCAATGCTTATCCAGGAAGTCTAGCATGGCGTCATATCGCGGGATGTCCTTGGACCCATGATGAGTCTCCCATTGGCGGAGCGTAGCGGTATCTAGCTTCTGCGATAGCATGAACGCCAGAAGAGTGCTCCAATTGTTGGTGTTCTCGCCAAGTTTCTCCAACTGCTGTAGATTGACCTTGAACGTCGTTAGTACAACGTTCAGTGCTTCGAAAGACTCCGATTTCATTGACGGAACTGCAAACAGCGCTTTTAGGTGCTCATGAGCAATCAGCTTATGATTCTCATACTTCGCTTCGAGGATTCCCCAGGCAATAGGGTACGATGCACCGCTCACTTGAACTTGGTTGATCTGCAGTAGCGCATCATCTCTCAACGAAGCTCGCAAGTAGTTAAACTTGTCGATGGGACTCAGCTCAGTGTTGTCGTGAATCAACGATCGGAAATTGTCACGAAAATTGATCCAATCCTGCAGCTTTCCGGAAAACGACGGTAACTTCAGCTCCGGGTACTTCAATCGTGATTGCTGAACACCTACGACCGCAGGTTGACGCTCCACAACTCCTAGTTGGGTTCTGGGTCGTTTTGCAAGCAGTGCTGATTTCAGTCGAAAGTACGAATTCTCGAAATCCTTGTAGGTACGGGCACTGTCTGTGCGGGGAGGAACGGACTTCACGCTACCAGCACCTTCTTCATCACCAGCACTTTCGTAATCTTCACCGGTTTCGTCTAGAAGCACATCAATCTTCACTCTAACTACACAGAATCGGTCAAAAATGTCATCTAACTTCACCAAACGTAATTCAACCATATCTTGATCGCGAACTTCGTTGTAATTATCCACAAACTCTTGCACATTCTCCAACGCTGACTGCAATTGGTGTTCTTCCTTCACCAACTGCCTTAAACTGGACTTCGTCATCGTTGATAATTCACCACTATCACACTTCACTGAACAGAAAACCGATACCGAGACCTCAAGCGGAACGAATTGACAGAACAGACAGAAAGCTCAATTATCAACCACTAATTGTGGGAATTATCCAAACGGCAAAATCGCAAATGTGCCAAAATCAAATTATCAACCGGAGAACTCAAAAAACATCCTCCACAAGAATATTCAAATTTGTCCAAACTCGCACCACAGTACGGTAACAGTGCGCTCGCTAAATGCAGCAGAACAAAGCGCTATCGGCTGGATTGCGTCACATGCAGACCACGCTATCCAAAGCCACCTCAACCACACATTCACACACATTGGCTACTTATCTGACTCCTCGGTGCGGGATGAAACTGCTCCAGGGAGGAACAGGACGACGGCGAACAGCACCAAGAATCCAATAAAACAGCCAACGGATGGACGGCGGTCTCCGCAACAAGTAGAATAACCGGGTCACACAGGAAATTCAGTTTCCAGCAGCACAGGAGGAATCCAATTCTCACGCAGGGGATTCAGCAATCAAAATCAAATTTTTCTTCGCTGCCCCAAGTCGGCAGCATCACTTGCACACGCGCGCGCAGATTTTGGCTCCGATCGAAAGTTCATCGATCGAGCACAACGAAAACGACGGACAATGGTTGTGCAGTACAATGCACCCAAGCCACGCGCACTATTCACTAAAACGTGGTCCGCGGATTGGCCCTATCCGGCTCGAAGGACCAGAAAATGTTACGTAGAAAACTATATCTTCACTGGCCGGATAGTAACCCCACGGTTCACTCGCGGAATAGCGTTTTTCGGACTGAGACTTAGAACTCTCGATTTTGCACTACTGGCGGTTAATTTATTAATTAACGAAAACGAAATACGACAACGGCACTTCGACTGTGGACTGTATAATGTTATTTGCCGACGCGGCCGACGTACGGGAGATAACTAAATTAATCTATCTGTGAGCTGCTGTTCAACAGCGCGATCGGTGGCACTCAAAAGCCGAGGATCGGAGACTACCTGCACGACCTACACTGCTATCGGTCTGCGGTGCGCAACAGAGAAGCTGTTTTCTGCGGTACTCATGCTCTGCTCAATCTGACTCGGTTCGATCAGTGAGTCTAATATCGGCCTATCTACATCTAATAATTACTGTACGTAACACAGTGCATTCGAGGAGGTTACAAATTTCTGTTTAGTAGAGCACACAAAACAGATAATGATCTCATGTTGATAATTTAACACCAGAGCCGTAATAAAATGACAGGCCTAACAGGGTCCTTAAAATTTCGCTTTTATTGAATAATAATAAAGCATGTTATTCTAATCCGCTTTGTACTTTATACCAACTCGAAAAACAAAGCAATAGTAAGAAGATTTAAAATAAGTAAAATAGTAAAAAGTTCTAGTTTGACATTAGAGGTCGACCTTAACGTGACGGAACTCGACATTTTTCACACTGAAGATAAAAAAAATATTCCAATCAGACGTACACGGTGAAAAAAAAAGTATGTGTAATAAGCTGGAAGCGGGAAAAAAGACTTTAAAATTATTTATTTTCAACCACGCCAATAAAAACGTCAAAAAATGAGTAAATACATATGTACCTACTCATCGATTATATTTTGTAGTTTGAACCAAAAATCTAGATAGGACTTTAGGAGATTGAACAAAAATCGAACACTTGGATTGCTTTGGCTATGGTAAAACTACCACCAAGCATCTTCAAGATGGATGTTTAAAACTTGTTTTAAACTTATCGACCGAGCTTCAACTGGGTAAGATGGCCTATAAGTAGAATATTTGGAGGCGAATGAATTAAAATACATAAATTTAAAGCCTCAAAAAATGGATACCACTCAGAAGATCGAAGTTCGAATGGCGTTAAAGTTTCTGATAACTTTTTTGCACTTGGTGCACCTTGGCTGAGCATTTTTATGATTTTCATCGATCAGCATACATTTGATGCATATAAAAGGCTCCACTTTGGAATCTTAGGACGTACAAGGAAGTCTTTTGGCACGATTTCGATTTGAGAATACGTATAACTTATGCAAAACAGCATAGATGGGAAAGACTTGGCTGGCAGGGCTTTCACCTTGGCTTTCACGTTTCATAGTTTAAACTATACTTCGAGACTTCCGTGTCATCATATTATACGCGTTCTCATGTAAAGAACTGTGACTGATATTGTTGCGAAGAGGCATTGGTGGCACCGACTCTTTCAGCAGATTACTGTGAAGCAAACACATGATTGCTGTTGGACCTGCTACAAAGCTGCAAGTGTGATTTTATTAGGCTTATTTGAGTTATTGTAAAATATATTAAAAACTTACAAATTCGGTAAAACTATGGTAGAAACATTTGGTTTCCAACCGTCACCTCCTCACTAGATGTTACACTGCCGTTCCTTTGTTATTATCAGTCAAGCATTGTCATTTAGGAAATTCTAGGGATGTTCATTTAATTGAAATCTAAAGAGCGCACTTATGTGCAACAGATATAGATTTCTACTTGATAGACGATTAGGAATCGAACATTTTCACAATCTTACATGTAACATGTTCCTTCTAAAACCAAATTATGCATATTCTAATGTCTTTGATCATCCAGAGTGAACTGAGTGCAGTGTTTTAAGAAATTTTATTATATCAATGATTTCAAATAATTTGCATTTATTCTTCATATCAGATCGCTATTGAAGGCCTACAAGTTATATGTGCAGAAAAGTTTTTATTATTGTTAGCGGTTGTTTACTTGTGAATGGTTGAAGTTGAAAGTTAATTATCTCGAAAAGTTTTTGACACTTAGCTTAGTTTAGCAGAACCTCGACCATGTGTACTGGAAAGGCTATATGCTCACTCTAAAAATGACTTCACAAAAATGACAAATCACATAAACCAACCAACTCAGCTCGACGCGATTTAATGTCTGTATGTATTAGCGAAGTTCAAAAAATCGTTTTTGCTCCACACCGCTTATTCAATTCGTAACCAGATTCTATGCTTTCTCCCAAAATTTGAGCGCTTTTGGTTAAAAATTGAGAGCGCATAAGCCCTTCAAAGGTTGTATGGGAATTACTATGGGAAAACGATGTTTTTCATTCAATCGACCGTAGTAGGTATTTCTCCAAATGCCCTAGAGCGTTAATTGATCCTTGTTACGTCTAGGCTACTCTATTAGCTACAACTTTGCTGGAGACTGCATTCAGATCGCATGCCTCATTAATTAGTTACCGATTTTTATCCAGAATCGAAATCTTTACTCATGATGATTAAACTAATCGGTGGGCATCACTGCATTTTGCAGTGAAACATTGTAGCCATGATTTCAGTGTGCTATCTTTGGCATCACATGCAGCAATGTTGCCTGCTGGGAAGCTGGAGGCTCACTGTTAAAGTTTGTCCAGTTGGATGCAAATCGATAACTAATTAATGAGGCATGCGATCTTAATGTGTGTCCAAAAAACTCACATCACTTTTTGACAGTAAACCTTAACCGATTTTAACGACTCATGGTTCATTCGACTGAAATTTGGCCCCATTCATTCCTATTCGAAATGGTGCGGATCGGTTCTGCTGTTCCGGAGTATATTTGTTCCGGACCGGTACCCCAAGAAGGGGCTAGATAGATAGGGTAGAAGCTTCAGTTTTGGCCAGCCCGGAGTTTTGGCCATAGTGCGGTATTCAGCCTGTTACGATCTAAATCGGCATAAATTTATTTTTTACTAGTAGATTCTAATATAATATTATGATTACAGCTGTGAAAACCATACATTTTGATTAAAAAATGGAAGAAAAAAGTATGTTTTCTTAAAAAATCAGCTCCCATATATCTATTTTGGCCAGGGTGCTTCTAATTTGGCCACTCCCATAAGAAATACACGCGATTGGCCAAAATAGAAACCAAAGCTGAGAATATGGCCAAACTGCGGCAATGCTTCTATTTTGGCCAGCGCCACTTTTAATACGAAAATCATGTATTAGCTTGATTTCTGCATTTTTCTAATAAAGTATAGATTGAAACCTTTCATTTAACACATTGGTAGTTTTCATTGGATTATTGGTTATTTTTATAAAAATGATTTCCCTTAGACTGGCCAAAACCGGTGCCCGCACCCTATGGAAATATAGCAAAACCATGCATGCTAAACCACCACTTTTTTGCTAACTTGATGAGTAGTTAGAAAGAAAATGAGCTTAGACCACATTTGAGACTAACAGTAATGTTCCGGAACCGGTTCCGGGTTTCCCACCGGAAGTACTCTATCAGGTATCAGAAGGCCGGCTCCAGAGGCACGTTATCCTCCATTTGGGACATTTGTGCCATCGCCAAAATAACAGCCTATTTCATCATCTACCTGAGGGAAAAGGAAGGAAAAAGGATTTGGATGGGGATAGGGACAGGTAGGGAAATAGGAAAAATACCCTAGAAGAGGGTACTAACGCACAAGCGTACCACAATGGGTTCAAACAGCGCCCTGAAAAGGGCACTGTAATAACGCATAAAGCGAAAGAGAGCCTATAGCTCTTTACCACAGCGGCTTAAGAACAACAGAATATCCTGAATATTCAGGTTTCTGAAGTCAGTTTCACTTAATAAGTGTTTACCGAATACTCGGAAACGCAGTTGCGCGAAAACTGGACAGTTACATATCAAATGATACGAAGTTCCATAATCGGATTCACAGCTATCACAGGCAAATGAATCAGCTTGCTGAATATTCGCCATGTGATAGCTGAGTCGGCAGTGGCCAGTCAATGCTTTGACCAGCATGCTGCAATTCTGCTTAGACAGATTAGTTAGATACTTCGCCACCCGTAGAGATGGCTCAGCACTATACAATTTGGTTTGACGACATGACTCCAAACTATTCCAATATTGTCTGTGTTGAGTGACAGCCCAGGTGTGAATCTGAAGCTTAATCCAACACTTCGATATCGGAATAGCTGGCTCAGGGCCAATGAAGTCATGTGATGCTCCAGAGCGAGCTAACTCATCAGCCAATTCATTTCCAGCGATGGAAGAATGACCAGGTACCCATAGAAGGTGAACAGCGTTTGCTGAATTCAGCTCCTCGATTTGAGTTCGACAAGCGATAACTATCTTCGACCTGGAGTTGGCCGAAGCAAGTGCTTTAATAGCAGCCTGGCTATCTGAACAGAAGTATATTACTTTGCCCATTACGTGCTGCTGAAGTGCTGATTGCACTCCGCACATAAGAGCAAAGATTTCGGCCTGAAAAACGGTACAGTGTCTACCAAGTGAATAAGACTGATACAGCCTTAGCTCACGAGAATAAACACCAGCACCTGCTCGACCTTCGAGAAGGGAGCCATCAGTGTAACATACGATGCCGTCTGAAATACTTCTATCCAGATAACCAGATGTCCACTCTTCCCGGGAAGGGAATTTCGTGGAAAATGTCCTATATGGAAAATTACAAGCAATTGTAAGATCACTTGGAGCAAGGACAATTTTGTCCCAATTCACCAAAAGTGGAAACAACGAGGTGTGTGTTGAACTGCGGTTCACAGGAGTTTCCTCTAGTAGACCGAGTACCCGTAACCGGTAAGTGCAAGAAAGGGCTTCTTGTTTGAGATGAATGTGTAGTGGGGCAACGTCAAAGAGAACTTCTAGCGCTGCCGTAGGAGTTGAAGAGAACGCTCCAGACATCGCCATTAAGCACATCCTTTGGAGATGGCCTAATTTTGATTGGACCGTTCTCACTTCACCCTTTTGCCACCACACAAGACATCCATAAGCCAATATTGGCCGAACCACAGTTGTGTAAATCCATTTGATATACTTGGGTTTTAGACCCCAAGTTGTACCAAAAGTACGCCGGCATTGCCCGAAGGCCATACAAGCTTTCTTGATTCTGAACTCAATGTGAGGTGTCCAGGAAAGCTTGGAATCAAGAATGACTCCAACATACTTTACCTGTTCAGTCACATCGATTTCAGAATCAAAGAGACGCAAAGGTCGAACGCCATTACGGTTTCGCCTTTCCGTGAAAAGAACAATAGATGTTTTACTCGGATTAACCGAAAGGCCATATTGGCGACACCAACCCTCAACTACCTGAAGGGCGTTTTGCATCAGGTCGAAAAGGGTGCTGATGCACATACCAACTAACAATGTTAGGTAGTCGTCGGCAAAACCATAAGTAGGAAAACCGCTATTATTGAGTTGCCTCAATAGCGTATCTGCTACGAGATTCCACAAAAGCGGTGATAAGACTCCCCCTTGGGGGCATCCACAAACACTCAATTTCCTAATCCCTGCTAGACGCAATGTCGAGAAGAGATATCGGTTTTTGAGCATTTGGTGAATCCAATTGGAAATCATTGGAGATATACCATGACTCCGTGCGGCTTCCAATATGGCATCGAAAGGCACGTTGTCAAAGGCACCCTCGATATCTAAGAAAACACCCAAACAAGATTGCTTTTGAGCGAATGCTTTCTCGATATCGTAAACAACCTTGTGTAAAAGAGTCACAGTGGACTTACCAGATTGGTAGGCATGTTGGTTCACATGAAGAGGCACGTTGGCCAGATGAACATCACGGATATGATGATCCACAATGCGTTCTAAGCATTTCAGAAGAAAAGAGGTCAAACTGATAGGTCTGAAACTCTTTGCTTCTTCATACGACGCACGACCCACTTTCGGAATAAACTTTACAGTAATATCCCTCCAGGATTTGGGAATATACCCTGTAGCAAAACTGCAAACAAGTAGTTTTTTCAAAACATGTTTGAAATAATCAAATCCCTTCTGAAGCAAAATAGGATAAATTCCATCTGCCCCAGGAGATTTGAAAGGAGCAAAGCTATTAAGAGCCCACTCAATCGATTCTATAGTTACAATACTCCGAGCCGAAGCTAAAGAATCATAACTACAAGAAAAGACATCAGGATCATCCGAAGATGTAATATCCACACATCCAGGGAAGTGTGTGCTGAATAAGCATTCCAGAACTTCCTCATCAGAGGAAGTCAGATCGCCATTTGGCAGACGAAGTTCGTTCACCCGGAAATCCTTAGATTTCGCAAGGATTTTGTTTAACCGACTGACTTCACTCAAGCTGGAAACATTTGTACAAAGGTTTTTCCAGCCGGATCGTTCAGCAGACCGGAGAGCTTTCCTGTAGGCCTTGCGAGCCGACCTGAAAGCCTCCGAACCAGCCGAACGTCGTCTGTTCCAACTCTTTCTACATTGTTTCCTGAGTTTCGCCAGATCAGAGTTCCACCAAGGGGTTCCTCTTGTGATCTTCACAGACCGTAGAGGGCATGCTTCTTCAAAAGCTTCCATGATGAAGGTCGTTGTAGTATCAACGGCATCATCTAAATCACTTGGAGTGTCAATGGATGGTGAATATCCATGAAATTTGGCTGCAACCAAATCAGTATAAAGATCCCAGTTTGTTGACCGAGGATTCCTGAAACGCAATGTTTGCGAAGTAACATTTAAATGTTCAAAAAAGATATAGCGATGGTCAGATAAAGATTCTTCATCTGACACATGCCAATTGGTCAGCTCGTGACTAATTCTGCTAGAGCAAAGCGTTATATCTAACACTTCCTCTCTAGCAGATACCATGAAGGTTGGGCGGTTGCCTATGTTAAGTAATGCAAGATCTGTACTACTTAAGTACTCCATCAAACTGGAGCCTCTCAAGTTAATGTCTGAGCTGCCCCAGATGATATGGTGAGCATTAGCATCACTGCCAACAATTAGCGGAAGGCCTTTTGAAGTGCAGTGTGCGATGACTTGTTTGAAAGCATCCGTAGGGGATGGTTCATCATGTGGTAAATACACAGAACAATAGACGTATTTCCTGTTGAGGTTTCCAACAGATACATCAATTGTGATAGCACATACATCTCTGGTGGTTAGTTCAGAGATGAGTGTAGCAACTATTGCGTTGTTGACAAGCACACAGGCTCGAGGCATGACACGCGAGTTTGCCATTTCATGTTTACTGAAAGTGGCAAACACCGGGTTCACAAGGTTTCCTAGATAGAAATTTCCCTTACGAAAGTAAGGTTCTTGTACCAAGGCCACTTGGGCTGTACCATTTTGCATAAGTCTGCAAAGATTGATCGTTGCTGTTCTTTTATGCTGAAGATTGATCTGAGCTATCCTAACCGTAGCCACTACCCAAACTAGGTAAGATTAAACTCTTCGCAACAGCAGCACAACAAAGAACAGCAACAATAAAACCAAATCGGTATCGATAGGAAAACGCCAAAGGCGAGGATACACAGAATACACTGTGTAAATCGCATAATGCGAAACCATATAGGTGAAAATTTAAACTAATTAACAACATCTTCATAATCCCGCCCTTATTTAGCCTCAAGTGAGACTAAAGAAGGGCAGCTGATTGTCTCGGAGAAACACAAGGTCCACTGCACCATTGCTCCGGTTAGCGCAGTAAGGGCTACATACTGTGGAGGGCGCCCTGGTACTCCACAGGCTCCGTTAGCGGTTAGGTTTTTATTAGACCCCCCTAGCCATTCATTCCTAGGCACGGTAAGCATAAAGCCGCATCACACCATGAATTAGGGGTCACCTGTTGGTGGATTCTTACCACCGGAACAGGCGGTCCGTAGTGTTATTCTTAGCCAATTGAGACAATCGCTACCGACACTACACAGCTATCTAGGCTGATCGAGAAAAGAAGTTAATATTGATGATCAACTTCATACGGACTCGAACAGCCGACAAAAAAAATGATTTCCCTTAGACTGGCCAAAACCGGTGCCCGCACCCTATGGAAATATAGCAAAACCATGCATGCTAAACCACCACTTTTTTGCTAACTTGATGAGTAGTTAGAAAGAAAATGAGCTTAGACCACATTTGAGACTAACAGTAATGTTCCGGAACCGGTTCCGGGTTTCCCACCGGAAGTACTCTAATGTAAGTGAACCGAACTCTTGCATGCGACATATCAAAATACGGCTTTTTCGATAACCTGATGAACAATTAGCAAAAAAATGAGCTCAGATCTCATTTGAGTCTACCGATAATGTTCCGGAACCTGTTCCGGAAACTGTTCCGGGAGACACACCGAAAGTGGTAAAATATAAAAATGAAACAAAACAACTCTTACTCAGTGAAGAGATATAAAGATAGCATCTTCAACAAAACGACACTGTTCAAATGTATAAGAGCCATGTGTCAAAAAGGATTCCATTTAAAAATCACCGCATAAGAGGGCACTGATGTTTGTAACTAATATCTCAGATATCTTTGTCTATTCGTAAAGCCACCCGTGGGGATTTATCAAGAGTGAATCATTATGCTATGAAATGAACAGATCGCGCCACCATTGCACAATGGGTCCAGAGCCGTACGAAGACAAAAATGTTTCGGCCTTAACCTTAAGTTTTAGATACATGGTGTCTTTGGGAAAGTTTTTTTTTTTTTTTTTTTTTAACTAGTTCATTTATTTGGGGCTCAATCGCGTATAACGCTTTACGGAGCCGAAGATCTTTCTTTGTACTTAATAGTATACACTATACATAGTAATAACTTTTTAATGATATCTGTTAGTAATGGGTGGAAGCCAGGGTACTCGTGGCAGCTCGAGGTTAGAAGGTCACATTTTGAGGGATGGACAGGGTAAGGATTGGGCCAAAGGTTTCACTGCTGCTCATCCGGGGGTAAATCGCATCTTGCTAGCGAATTCGGTGCCTTGTGGTGTTCGTACCAACTTGTTGTGGGACTTGGTCTTCCGGATGGCCAGGAGTAGCTTGGTAACACAAAGAGGACAAAACAGAGAAAAAAAAACTGGAGAAGAAAACACAAGCGAATTAAACTTTTATACCAGCAGAGCGAAGAAAGTCGAAAATACATCCCATATATGTGACATCGCGGGTCCCCAACACATCTCTCACAAGAACAAAGGGTTGTCTACCTCGGGCCTCAAGGGTATCCAAAAGTAGTGCTCTGGAGGCGTCATTATCCGGGCATTGCCAAACTACGTGGTCGATGTCATCATAACCGGAACCGCACTTAGTACAAACATTGCTCAACGCGAGGTTAATCCTGTGTAAATGCGCGTCTAGCGAGTAATGGTTGGACATAAGTCTTGACATCACGCGAATGAAATTGCGACTTACATCCAGACCATACCACCACACTCGCAAAGAAACATTAGGAATAATGGAATGTAACCACCGTCCCAGCTGGCCATCTCGCCAATCATTTTGCCAACTTTGAAGAGAACTCTGGCGAACAAAATGGAAAAATTCATCATGTGAAATTCTTCTATCATAGATCTCACCTTCCTGTGCGCCCACCTTTGCGAGAGAGTCCGCCTTCTCATTGCCATAAATTGAGCAATGTGAGGGGACCCATACAAAGGTAATCTTGTAGGATCTTTCGACCAGTGCACCCATCTGCTCCCTTATTTTTGTAAGAAAGTAAGATGGATGTTTTACAGGTTTCATCGACCGGAGTGCCTCAATCGAACTAAGGCTATCCGAGAAGATGAAGAATTGGTCTACGGGCATGTTGGAAATCATCCCCAAAGCGAAATTGATTGCTGCCAGCTCAGCAACATAAACCGAACAAGGTTCCTGAAGTTTGCGGAAGGCGGTGAAATTTTCATTGAAGACACCGAAACCAGTGGATCCATTTATGCGAGACCCATCAGTGAAGAATCTCTTACAGGAATTGACATTTTGGTACTTTTCGTTAAAAATGCGAGGAATAGATAGACATCGAAGTTGATCTGGTATTCCATGAATAGCTTGTTTCATGGACAGATCGTATTTAACAGAGGAACTGTCATTAGTGAAGTGTACACGAGGAGGATTATAACTTGGTAGGCTTATGTCAGATGACATGTAGAACAGATAGATTCTCATGAATTTTGATTGAGTGTTCAGACTGAGCATTTCTTCGAAGTTTTCAATGACAAGTGTGTTGCTCACTCCACACTTGATAAGTAACCTTAGCGAGAGTTCCCAGAATCGGTTCTGGAGAGGTTTCACCCCTGCCAGGACCTCTAGGCTCGCATTATGCGTTGAGTGCATACAACCGAGAGCAATACGCAAACAACGGTATTGAATTCGTTCCAACTTTATTAGGTGGCAGTTTGCTGCTGAGTGGAAGCAGAAAGAGCCATACTCGAGAACAGAGAGAATAGTCGTTTTGTAAAGTTTTATGAGGTCTTCCGGGTGAGCACCCCACCATGTTCCAGTAATTGTGCGTAGAAAATTGATCCTTTGTTGACATTTTTGCACCAAATACTTGATTTGGGTACCCCAAGTGCCTTTTGAATCAAACCAGACCCCAAGGTATTTCGAAGTCAAAGACTGGTCGATTTCTATTCCCAAAAGATTGAGTTTCAGTTGGGCTGGGTTCCGCTTTCTAGAAAACACAACCAATTGAGTTTTTTGCGGAGCAAACTCGATCCCCAAATCTCTTGCCCAGATTGACAGATTATTTAGAGAATTTTGCAATGGTCTTTGCAACATTTCTGCATGTGGGCCTTTTAGAGAAACCACAGCATCATCTGCAAGTTGTCTTAGCGTGCATTGTCCTTCCAAGCAACTATCAATGTCTTTCACGTAAAAATTATAAAGCAAGGGACTTAAACATGAGCCTTGGGGTAGGCCCATGTAACTAATTCTGGAAGTTGTCAGTTGTCCGAGATTGAAGCTCATATGTTTTTCTGACAACAAATTATACAAGAAATTATTTAAAATTCCTGGAAGTCCACTATTGTGCAGTTTTTCTGACAATATTCCTATGGAAACTGAATCAAAGGCGCCCTTAATATCCAAGAAAACTGAAGCCAGTTGCTCCTTTTCCGCAAAGGCCAGTTGAATATCTGTTGAAAGCAACGCTAGACAATCGTTTGTTCCTTTGCCCTTGCGAAACCCGAACTGTGTATTTGAAAGCAAATCATTCGATTCAACCCAATGGTCGAGTCGTGATAGGATCATTTTTTCTAACAATTTCCTTAAACATGATAACATAGCAATTGGGCGGTATGAATTATGATCAGACGCTGGTTTACCAGGCTTTTGAATAGCTATTACTTTGACCTGTCTCCATTCTGGCGGAACAATGTTATTCTCCATCAATGAGTTGAACAGGTCCAGTAATCGTCTTTTCGCGATATCTGGGAGATTTTTGAGAAGATTGAACTTGATCATATCGCGTCCCGGAGCGGAATTGTTTGATGAAAGAAGAGCCATAGAAAATTCCAGCATAGTGAATGGTCTGTCCAGAGAACCGTCTCCTGAGGATGTTTCCCAAGAAATCGGTTGTGCTGGGACTGAGTCTGGGCAGACCTTTTTCGCGAAGCTAAATATCCAACGGTTGGAGTATTCGTCACTCTCATTAGAAGAAGAGCGGTTTCGCATGTTGCGAGCCACTCTCCAAAGCGTTGTCATTGAAGTTTCTCTAGAGAGGCCCTCAATGAAGTGTCGCCAATAACTACGCTTCTTCGCTTTCAGCAGGTTCTTCAGCTGTCTTTCGAGCTTAGCATACTCTTGAAAAAGATCTGAAGTACCATGCCTACGAAAAGCTTTGAAAGCATCAGATTTTTTAAGATACAACTGGGTGCAATCATCATCCCAGCCTAGTGTGGCGGGTCTTCTTTTGAAAGTTGCACTTGGAACTCGTCGTTTTTGTGATTCTAATGCACTCTTGTATATCAGTTCTGATAGGAATCGATATTCATCCAAAGGTGGGAGGGGGTTGAATGATTCGATGCCAAAAGATACCGCTTCTGCATATTTTTGCCAATCGATATTCCTTGTGAGGTCAAAAGGAACCTGAATTGGTTGGTCTGACCTTTCACTATTATGCTTTATGGTGGTTATAATGGGCAAGTGATCACTACCATGAGGATCCTCGATTACCTTCCACAAGCAATCGAATGATAGTGAACTTGACCCCAGTGATAGGTCGAGACGACTTTCTTTGCCGTCAGATGCAATACGTGTCACTTCACCTGTATTTAAAATGTTCAAATTGAAATCGTCGCACAAATCATAGAAAATGACCGCTCTATTATCGTCATATGGTTCGCCCCACCCTGTACCATGTGCGTTCATATCACCCAGAATTAAAACTGGATGTGATAGTGCAGCAACCGCATTCCAAAGATGACGCCGGTTAATTGAAATTCTTGGAGGAATGTAAACGGAAGCTACGCAAAGTTCTTTACCCTTTACGTTTATTTGGCAAGCGACGATTTCTACGCCAGGATGAGTCGCGATTGGAATTCTATAAAATGAGTAAGTCTTTTTGATCCCCAAAAGAACCCCTCCATAATGGTCATCTCGATCCTGGCGTATAATGTTAAAATCGTGGAAGTTGAGTTCATCTTCAGAAGAAAGCCATGTTTCACAAAGGGCAAATATATCACAGTCAGAGTTGTGAATCAAAAACTTAAACAGGTCTAATTTAGGTTTTAGACTATGACAGTTCCACTGTAGCACAGTGATCATATCTTGTACCTCACTTGATGAATTATCCATCGAAAGATATGATCGCAGCAAGGAGGGGCCATGATTGTGTCAGATTCCGAAGATATTCTTCTACTGTAGGTATAAACATATCAATAATGCCTCTAAATGTTTCTGGAAGGCTGAGGGCATTATATAAGCGATCCACGAGAACCCTAAAAGTAAACAGTCCTCGCTTGGGTCTAGGAGGCTTGCTTGAAGTGCGAGGAACTTTGGTAGCTTTTTTCTTGCTACCTTGTCGAATATTTGTCTTTGAAGTGTATTTAACAGGCGGAGACGGGGATGACAGATTCTTGCTACAACATGGATCTGAAGCTAAAGGAACCTGATTATTCGGAGTTTTTAAATTTACCCCGCCTCCTTTGACATTAGGCAAACTTTTGAGGGAAGACTTCAAAAAGACCTTTCGGCGCAATCCCGGGGAAGATGATGACTTCCTTTTTCCAGGTGCGTGTACCTCCGATAGAGATCCACCCTCATCAGTTTCGCCATCGTCCTGATCATCGGAAGACAACTCCTGATAGGGATTTTCAACTGGGACAGCTGATTCAGACACGGAATCTGGTGTTTTAAAAGATTTCACCATCTCCGCATATGTCTGTTTGGAGCGCCTTATGATAGAGCGACTCTCATTTCGAATGCGTCTTTTGTAAGCCGGGCAAACTTGCAAGTCATGTGGATCTCCACCACAGTAGCTACATTTTTCCGCTTCCTGTGTGCAAGAGTCCTCCAAATGAGCTTGGTTGCATTTGCCACAACGGGGCTTGTTGTCGCAAAAGCTATCACTGTGACCAAACTGCTTGCATTTGGTACAATTAAAAACCTTCGGCCTAAAAAGATGCACTGGGTAAAAACCACCATCGATTACTACAAATTCCGGGAGGACGGAACCTGGAAAAGTCACTCGAAAAAACGCTGAAGGCGAGTACACCTTTTTATTTCCTTCCATGGAAGCCTTAGATAAGCGTTTACAGTCTAGGATAGCCACATCAGGAATTGACCTATTTTTGAATCGACCAAAGCCGGTCTTGATGTCCTCACATGTCAGCATTTCGTCGAGGATCTTCCCCTCCACCTCCACTTCTCGTGCTGGCACATAGACCACGTATTCAACAGTAAACGCTTCGTGTTGAGCAATTTCATTTGCTGCTTTGTAGCTAGGTGCGGTAACACGCAGCTTGGATGCTTTCACTTGGTGAACAACGGTCCCAGGATACTTACGCGTCAGCTCTCGAGAAATCGAAAGCATATTCAATGGTTTGCATTTGCGCCGGAAATAGACAACCCAAGGCCCAGGCGAAGATGGCTGATAAAACCGCGTACGAGCAATGATATCATTGGGAGGCGTTTCGCCTCCATTGGATTCATCCATGCACAGGAGAAGAATTAATACAAAATTGGTTTATATTTTAACACACTCTGTGTGGAACGTTAGCTAATAAGAAGAAAAAAAAACCGGCAAAAAAAAAAATTCACAAGAAAAAATATATATATAAAGAGAAAAAAATTTTACAATTGCTCACTCTGGCCTCAGCCCACTGTTGAGCCTCAGCCCACTGTAGAGCCTCAGCCTACTGTTATTGCAAAGTGGACAAACAACTAACACGTGATGACGTGATGAGCGGAGGAATGGAACAACACAAAACGAGATCGAATATCGATTATACTTATCGAGTGTATAGATAGCTGTTTGTTGGTGATGCCTCGGATGCACAGACAAAACGCTGCTGCTGCTTTTGTATCACCCGTCACACTCGTCACCGCCGCCGCCGCGCGCCGCCGTTGATGTCGGGCCCGCTATTGATGGCGTGGGTAATTAAATTTCTGTTGCACAGTGCACTATTCCAATGCCTGCTTCCTTCCCGCGATCGCGGATCGCCCAAGACAATCGTCTTCGTCCTCGGTAGGATAAATAACTCGCGATATAAAAAACCACTAGGTGGGCAAAAAAACTCCACCGGCTACAAAGCGATTGACTGCGATTCAGACACGGTACACACGACCGGCTGCTTCAAACGATCGGTAAGGAATGGTTTGGGAAAGTTTCTTCATATTTTTCGACCTTATTTTCATTAGTCAGGTTTTTTTTTACGCGGGGGATACGTACCGCGTAGAAAAAAACTCAGTTCAAAATTCGAAAAACCGCGTAAAAAAAGTCTCACCATTTCTCGACGAATCATGCAAAAATAAGACGATGAATTTTTTTTTTGTATGGAGTTTTCATTTACGCGGCCGCGTAAATGAAAACCGCGTAAAAAAAGACCTGACTGTATTGTGATATTAGGGTCCTTCTAGTTTAGCTGATCCAAACACCTGCTTTTTAATAATTTTATATGCGTTTTCAAAATTTCTACGAAGTTGTAAAATAATTTATTTGGAGCAAGCTTGCCGAAGAAACCATTATGCTATTTCTTATTATTCCTAACTCGCCTGATTAAAGTACATGTATAATATAATGCAATTAATTCAGCAATAAAAATCGAGCAAGGAGATTGTAGTTTGAAAAAATATGCTGAAGAATAATTTTAAATACCAAATCCAGCTACATTTTGGATTAATGATCCATCAGAAAAGTAAAACTGATTAGGCTCTAGGCCAACAAATTTACGTTGAAATAAAATAGGTGCAAAACGAGGATATTCATAATTTGGAATTTGTTTTAGTTCGTGATAAAAAGACAAATCCACTATAGGATTAAATGAATGAATATCAATACCATAATTATGGAAATGACGTGATGGAATTGAACTCGATATTATATTTACTGAAGAACAATAATTAAAGGAATCTAAAATTCTACAAGTAGGATTTATTTCAAATAAATATTTTAAAATGGTAACTACTGGATGACTAATATTGAAGCATTGTAACATAAATTTGCTATTTAATTCAATGAAACGAATTTTAAGAGGAATAATTCCAGATAAAACTTCTACTGATTGAGTATGAGTAGAATTCATTAGTTTTAAGCAAATTCTTAGACAACGAAATTTAATTTTTTCAAGTTTGGAAAAATGAGTTTTGGCAGCACTTGCAAAAGCAAAACATCCATATTCCATAACAGAACTAATGGTTGTTTTATAAAGTGCAATTAAATCTGAAGGGTGAGCTCCCCACCAAGTCCCTGTTATAGATCTAAGAAAATTGATTCTTTTTGCACAATTTTTTTGTACATATTGAATATGTTTATTCCACAATTATTTTGAATCAAACCCTATTCCCAAATATTTATAATCATCAACTTGCTCGATTTCATGACCATTAAGATACAAATTAAAACTGACTATAGAATGTTTACGTGAAAATATAATAAATTTGGTTTTCGAAACTGAAAATGTAAATCCATTGTTATGAGCCCAAACATCAATAGTATCTAACGTACATTGCATAAAATGACGAATAAAAAAAAAAGCTCAATGTTCTATCTTTCAAAATTAACCTTCCGTAACTCGCGCGGTTAGCCACCTTCGTCAGCACCACGCTAATGCTGAGTACAAAAAGCGAGATTTTTTCAACGTGTTGTACAAAATACAACAGCGCGATCGCTCGAGGGTTAAAAAGATATTGGCTTTTTCTTCGAAAAATCACGTTTTCAAAAAGTCATATCTCAAGAATTGGAAAATATTGGAAAGATCGTACTCTGTTCTATTTATGGTGATAAAACAGCGGGTACCTTTTTTGTTTTATTGTATTTTGAACATACGATTTTTGTTTCATGGAAAAGCAGTTGCAACCCTGAAAGTTGATGAGATACAAACTTGGCGTCTTCGACAAAATTGTGAGTTTTTGGATGCTCTTAAAGTGCCCAGAATAAAGTCTTGTGAAAAAATCAACACATAAAATTATATTGAATAACAGATTTTCATATGGAGAGCGAAACACAATGTTTGTCTTCGAAAATACGGCTTGTGACTAGGCTGCTGTCACAATTGTTGAGGAAGACAATCATTTTTCACGCGTTGAACCAATTATTGAAAGTAGCCTTTTAATACTAGTACCGTAACCTGAGGGGTAGTTGTTCAGCGGGGTGAAGTTGATTACTATGGATCCACGTCCTTCAAGCGCTGAGGATGCCACAATACTGCTTCAATGAAAGAACTTTTGACGTAAACCAATTGTGTGAAGTTTTGAAATTTTGAGCATTTTTTGCAAAATGTAGTATTTTTTTTTGCAAGAATTTCCTTTACGGAACATGAAACAGACAGATCTACTCAGTACATGTTTAAAAAATATGTGTTAGGAGTCATACGCAATTTACCTGATTTTACCCAAAAGAATCGAGAAAAAGTGATCAACTTCTCCCAGATTACGGTAGTTCAATTCATTTAATTGAATACATGTTATTTACTAATAAATAATTAAACACTTTTGGTTTTTAATTAGCGCTCTTCTTGAAGACGACTAGGAAGTCGTCAATGTTAGTTTCAACTACTCACCGGACCATGTTGCCAGTTTCCACAACAGCAATGTTAATGTCCGTACATAGCGGCGCCTTTATTTTGACGCGATGAGTACGCCTTTGATCGATTCCTCCCGTTTCGTTTTTCGTGGCTGCTCCCCGTATTCCAAAACGGACTCCTCCCGAGACTAAAAATGCTCCCGAGATTTTTAGAATTCTCGCGCTTAGTATCATATGGGCGTATCTACAATGATCGATTTCTCTTCCTCGATTTTCTCTTAGGTTAATAACTTGGTGGGCAAATCATGTTTGATAGTTTTTGTTTTAGATGGTAGTCCAAGTCGTCCTTCACCGAAAAACACACCGAGAGATCATCCGATGTATTGGTCGTATTTCCCGGAATCATCTGAAGAGAAAATCGATGAAGAGAAATCGATCACTGTAGATACGCCGGTATGATATTAAACGCGAGAATTCTTTTAGGGTTTCTCGCAATGGTTACACTCGGAACTCCATCATTGATTCTTCTCGGGAATCCTTTAAGAATTCTCTCGGGATTTCTTTAAAAATGTCTATAAAGTTACCGCAAAGATTCCGTCAGGAATTTCATCAGGTATTATTATGTTTTTTTTTTCAGAATTTCTTCTTTTATTTCTCATGGGATTCTGCTGGAATTTGTACCGGGATTCCTTTGGCGATTTCCCCCGGAATTTGTTTCAGGATTTTTTCGGGATTTATCCATCGATTTTCCCGGGTTCTTCTAGGGATTTTTGCTGGGATTCTTCGAGGAATTCTTCCAGGATTACGCCAAGGATTACCTCAGTATTTTATTTTCCTAGAGTTCTGTTAAGAATTCCTCCATGATTCTTTCCGAGTTACTTTACGGATTATTTCCGAGATTCCATGAGGGATCTCACCAAGATTCTTCGTGGGTTTTCTCCAGAGTTTCGTGCTCCCTTCAGGGATTCCTCCCTGGATTCCTTCGTTGATACCTTCCGGAATTTTTTCATTGAATTTTTCTTTCGGGTTTCATTTAGGGATTTTTCCCAAGATTCATTCAGCAATTTTTCAAGAATTCTTCATAGGATTGATTCTGAGCTTTCTCTCTGGACTTCGTCCGACATTCTTTCGGATATTCCTTCTGAGATTCATTTATTGACCCCCCTTCAAATAGTTTTGGCAGGATTTTGCATTTTGAGGGGGCAGAAAAAAAAATTTATCAAAATATTGGGTCTTGCTAAAAATCCTTTAGCAAATCCGATGAGTTTTTGATATTTTTTTCAGATTTAATGCTTTATTATTTTTATCCCCCCCTCGACCAGTCAAAGTGTAGTGGGACAAAAAGTAAATATAGCAACGTTACTATTTTATTATGCCGACAGACTTCACTAAAACTGGAAACGAATCTTGATAGTAATAAGTATTTAAAGATCTGAACTATTTAACTATTTCATCAAACTGGAACCTGTCTGAGATGTCCTAGATGATGTGATATATGCATTAGTATCATTGTCAATGCCTTTTGAACTA
>NC_085138.1:443877703-443896703 GCF_035046485.1 Aedes albopictus
AACATTTCGAGAGAATCCCAAGGGAAAGCTTCTCAGGATTCTGAGACAATCTATCACAGGATTCTGGCAGAATTTCTCTTTGGGCTCTGAGAAAATTCGTCTCATAGATATGGAGTTAGCTCTCTCAGGAAAATGAGAGAGTGTTCCTACCAAGGTACCGGAAGAGTTCTGCTTTCTTTTCGCTCCGGATTCTAATGTTATCTTTTCAGCATTCTGATGAAATCTCTCTCGTTATTCTAGAATTCAGAATTCTGGAGAAGTCTCTTTAAAGATCATGGGGGAGTTTCTCTCAGCAGTATGCGGGAATTTATCTCAGTACTATATTGCTATACTAATTTCCATTTTCGTATCAGAGTAGCGAAATGTTCGATGTACAATCTCCAATTTTGATTTGTATTAATACAAATAAAACATACCATGAACCTCGCCATGAACTTGACACATCCAAACTTTTGGACGTTATTCCGCAAAAAAAAAACGCGGCTTCACAACCGGGATATTGTCGTCACGGTTGAAACCCGAAGTTTCCCCACACGCGACAATAGATTTTTCTCCAAATCCATATGTTACGATTGCAAATCAAACACGCGTGTACAGGAGAACGTTGCTTTAATAATAATAATCTATATCGGTTACAGTGTTGCCAAATACATTTAATGTAAGTCAATCACAACATATCTCTCTTTCCATAACGAAGTTAGAAACATTTTAAAAGATGGAATCAATCAACTACAGACGGAAATCATCCAGATGTTTTGGGCGTCTCACTTCTCTTCGAGGTCGCTGCAGGGTGTCCGATACCTGGGATGAAACCGGTTCTTCGACAGGTTCTACAACCTCATTGTCATCACTCTTTTCCGCCAACCGTTGTTGCTTTCCTTCCGCTGGTCTCACAAGTGGTTTGACGTGAGATGTATTCCGTTTATAGACTTGTCCGTTTTCTGTTTCCAGTGTAAGACTGTTTCCGTTTCGGTGAATCACTTTAGCTGCCGTTGATAGGAAGTTCGACGATAGCTTGTTCTGCGGAGTCATGTTCTTGAGCAAAACTTCATCTCCAACTTCGATTTGCGATTCCTTTGCTCCAACCTTCCTATCTCGGCATTCCTTGGCATTGTGTTTCACAATTCTGTCACGATCGCGCAATTCTTCATCGTCACACAACTCCATTTGCATATGTGGGATCAGATCTCGGAATCGACGTCCGAACATCAGTTGTGCCGGGGAAACACCCGTTACCGAGTGTGGAGTTACGGAGTACATATACAGGTAATCCTGTAAGGCTTCCTTCCAGATGGTTCCTTGTTGTTTGCTGATCTTCAATACTTTCAGAACGGAGCGGTTTTGGCGCTCGATTTCTCCGTTTGCGCTCGGGTAGTACGGTGTAGTGTGAGTTAGCTTTATCCCTCTATCCACACAGTAGTCCTTCAGTTCTTGACTAGAGAAATTTCTCGCATTGTCAAAAGTCAAGATATACGGCAAACCCATTCGAGTGAACGATTCGTTCAGAAACCTGATGACTTCCTTCGATGTCGTATACTTCATCGGCTCCGCAAGTACATATCGACTGTACAAATCGATCAGCATGAAGAGATACGTACCATCTGGCAGCGGACCGAGAAAGTCACCCGCAAGATGGATCCACGGTGCACTCGGTAGATCCCTGATACGTAACGGCTCTGGTTTTTCGAATGGAGCTACGAGTTGACAGGTGAAACATTCCTTGCAGACTTTCTCCACAGCGACGTCGATACCTGGCCACCAGACTGCCACCCTCAATCTTCTTTTCACTTTTTCACGCCCGGGGTGACCGATGTGGGCCAGGGTTAGGATGACTTCGCGAAGATCTTGTGGGACAACGATTCTGTTCTTTCTCAGAAGGATTTCGTTGGCGAAGCACAACTCACTTTTGAACGGTGCGTACTTCTTGATCACTCCTTCCCATTCTCCGTTGTGCAATGCAGTTTTAACACCTTGCAGCTCTTCATCTTCTTGCGAACGTTGGATTATTTCACTCATCGTAATGGCAGCTGGCTTGTTAACTTCTACAACTGCGCAACGATCCGCTTCAGAGCTCCTGTCAAAGGATTTCTTATCGAGGACTTCGGAAAGCCGTGATAGAGGATCGGCTATATTTATCCTGCCGGGAACGTACTCTATCTTGTAACGATACGCTTGCATCTTTAGAACCCATCGTTCTTGTCGTTGGTTCGGTATGGATGTTAGGCTAAAGATGTTAACCAGTGGCTTGTGGTCAGTCATTATGGTGAAATGCAGTCCTGTCAGGTACATCCTGAATCTTTCGGTAGCCCAGGCGATCGCTAGAGCCTCCTTGTCCAGCGTTGAATACTTTTTTTCTGCTTTTGTCAAACTTTTGCTGGCATAGCTGATGACCTTCGTTTTGCCTTGCTGATGCTGAAGCAATACAGCCCCAAGTCCGTTGTCGTTGTAGTCGGGTTCTTCGGACTGAAGTAGCCCAGATGTTCAGGTTCGACTAAAGCAGATTTGATTGCCTCAAACGAGCGTTTTTCCTCTTTGGTCCACCAGAACGGTGCACCTTTTACTGTCATCTGTCGCAACGGTGCAGATAGGCTTGAAAGATTGGGAATGAACTTACCGACATAGTTCACCAACCCAAGAAAGCTACGCATTTCGGTTACATTTGATGGTCTGCGGAACGTCTGGATCGCACTGACTTTATTGTTCATCGGTGAAATTCCCTTGGCAGACAGCGTGTGGCCCATGAAATCAACTGCCTTTTTCCCTATCTCACTTTTGTCCATGTTGACCGTAATTTCATATTCCTTGAGTCGACGCAGTACTGCCTGCACCCTCCGATCATGCTCCTCTTGTGTTTTCGCAAACACCAAGATGTCATCGACAAACACCTTGATGCCTTTCAATCCTTTCAAAATCCGCTCGATTTCCCGTTGAAAGATTTCCGCCGCACAGTTCATGCCGAACATGAGTTTGTAGCGGTAATAAGCATTTGGCGTGACGAACGTAGTAATTTCCCTGGAGGACGGCGCGAGTTCGATCTGATGGAAAGCCTTTACCAGATCTATTTTGCTAAAGTACCTGCAACCATCCAAGTGCGGCATTATCTCGTCGAAAGTGGGCAATGGATGACGTTCCGGAATAATGGCCTCGTTCGCTCGCCTCATGTCCACGCATAAACGGACACTCCTGCCGCCATCTTTCGGAGTCACCACCAGAGGGGAAGCCCAGGTGATTCTCAACGGTGCTGGCTCGATGATATCCTGCTTGAGTTGGTCCTGCAATTTGCTCTCCACAAGCTCCTCCAATGGTATTGGCAGGCGTCGAGCTGGTTGTTGAACTGGAACCACTTTTTCGTCAATCTTCACGTCTACTTGCAAACCCTTCACTTTACCGATGGGAGGTTCTTCCTTCTTCGCAACGTTGAAAACCTCTCCTTCAATTTTCAGGATGCCCAGGTCCATCGAAGTTTGCTTGCAGAGAAGGTTTGCCCCTTTCTCGTGGTCGACAACATAAACGTCATGGTGAACAGTTTTTGAACGCGTGCTGATGTCTGCTCTGATGACCTTGTGTTTTTTGAGTTTGCCGTTACCGTAGACACGAAGAAACTTCCGGCTTTCTGAACTGCAACTGATTTTACATCCTTGGTGTTTTAGGATACGCCATGTTCCACGACTGACGACATTCACATGGGCCCCAGAATCAACTATCCAGTTCTGCTTAACGCCACCAATGTAACAAGTCACCTTGTCGTGTTCGGTGCCTGTGGCACATAACTGCTGCACGTCGCTATCGCTGTCGCTTTCCACCGGCTCGTCCGCGCTGCCGTTCGTAAGGTCATCATCGTCGTCGGATTCACGAACTTGCAGCACTCGGTTCTTCTTCTTCTTTGCAGCAATCTGTTTGCCATCGAGTTTTGTTTTACACATTTTTCGGGAATGTCCAATAAGGTTACAATTGTCGCAAATCCTGTTCTTGGCCGGACATCCCCTATCATTGGCAAAATGTCCGGAATTGCCACACCGGAAACATACCTCTTTTTTTCTTTCACGCTTCACCTGATATGCTTGCGGTTCATCCAAGGGGGTGGACAGCTTCTTCATTTCTTCCTTTTTAATCCGTGTCGGGTATTTCCATCACTGCGACCAGTTTTTTGATCTATTGTGACATATGCCCCTGATAAGTTTTATTATAGCTATGGGGCCGTTCATAAACCACGTAGACTTTTTGGGGGGAGGGGGGGGGGTCTGGCCAAAGTCTACGCTCCATACAAATTTCAATTTTTTTGTAAGGACAAAAGTCTACGAGGGGGGAGGGGGGGGTCTGAAATGACCAAATTTTGGTCTACGTGGTTTATGAACAGCCCCTATGTATATCAAGATGACGTACCACTATTGTGAGTGATCGCCATCGTTTGATTAATAGCATTAACCCAGCACGGTTCGACATTTCGAATGAACTGCACTACCGTACTGGGTGTTGTTCTCCAAATGTCAGAGGGTTCTAACAGCCCCTTGACGAAGAACTTACGTCTAGTTGTAAAGAGTGCCGGACAGTGGCACAGTAGATGTTCCGAGTCTTCTTTATCTGTGCCGCAAAAGCGACACATATCATCTTGAAGTTTTCCCATAAGCTTCAAGTGATATCGGCTCGGACAATGACCTGTTATAAGCCCAGTATATACGCTCAGATCTTTTTTGGAAAGATCCAGTATTTTACAAGTCTTAGAAACATTTGGAATAATAAATCGCCTTGCTTGTCTTGCTATACAAGTGTTTTTCCAATTGTTCGTCACTTTCGAATGTTCTCTTATTTTGAACTCCATTCGCAAAGCACAGGCAGATAGCCCACAAAAAGGTTCGGGCCCTATGAACTGAAGAGATGATCCAAGCCTTGCTAATTCATCGGCTCTTTCATTTCCATCAATTCCACAATGGCCAGGAACCCAATATAAGTTGACCTGATTACGACAGGACAGATCTTGAAGTGATTTAATGCACTCCCAAACATGTTTTGATGTACATACCGCTGACTTCAAAGCATTTAGTGCTGCTTGACTGTCAGACAATATGCATATATTTGAATGCCTATAGTTTCTTTGCAAACATATATTAGAGCATTCTAAAATTGCTTGAATTTCTGCCTGGAATACAGTTGGATACTTTCCCATGGGTATCGACAGGTTTATCCCTGGGCCAGTTACTCCTGCTCCCACTTTGTTGTTCAATTTTGAACCGTCTGTATAAAAAATAATCGATCCTGGTCGAAATTCTGGACCACCGACTCGCCACGAACTTCGATCAGGGTCATAAACTTTAAACATACGGTCAAAATTGTACTTTTTCTCCATCCAGTCTTCGTTGTTCATAACTATGGAGTTTATGCCAAAAGTTTTTAGAATACTAAGATGCCCATTAAGGTCACCTTCCAAGAGGTTCGTAGATCTTTTGATTCTTAGAGCGCTCTTTTCAGCTTCAAATTGTATAAATTGATGTAATGGAAGCAAGTGTAATAAAGCATCCAATGCCAATGAAGGAGTGCTTCTCAATGCTCCAGTTATTGAGAGAGTCGTTAGTCTTTGTAATCTTCCTAGTTTTCTCTGAGCGACGGATTCTGTGGTTTTCTGCCACCAGACCAGTGAGGCATAGGTGATCCTGGGTCTCACGATTGCCGAAAAGATCCAATAAATCATTTTCGGTTTCAATCCCCACTGCTTACCAAATGTTTTTTTGCTTATCCAAAGAGCATTTGTCGCTTTTGTGATTATCTGCTCTAGGTGTGAATTCCAATTCAGTTTGCTGTCAAGGACTACTCCGAGGTACTTGACTGTATTTGAAAGATCTATAGATATGCCTTTCAGGTATAAATTATTTATAGAAAATTTTCTCCTCTTTGTAAATGGTACAATAGTAGTTTTTGAAGGATTTACATTCAATCCTTCCCTATCACACCACGATGAGATACAATTTAGAGCAATTTGCATTCTGTTTGCGATGATTTGGTCATATTTCCCACGAACTATTATGACTATATCGTCTGCGAAACCAATTATTTCAAATCCCTGTGATTCTAAGTTTTTCAGAAGATCATCAACTATCAAAGACCACAGAAGAGGTGATAAGACGCCTCCTTGTGGGCACCCTTTCACTGCTCTAACAGATATAGAGGAGCTTCCAAGGTTTGCTGATATCTCCCTTTTGGCTAACATTTCATTAATCCAATCAACAACACATTCATCACACTCAGTCCTGGTATCCGAGCTGTTGCGGGAGATGTTTAGGGGCCGTTCATAAACCACGTAGACTTTTTGAGGGGAGGGGGGGTCTGACCACGCTCCATACAAATTTCAAAATTTTTGTATGGACAAAAGTCTACGAGGGGGAGGGGAGGGGTCCTTATAGAGGCTTGCAGCAAAAACCTAACCTAAAAGAAATCCCATACGATTTGTAAACATTGCCCTCAAATTTTTTTTTGAGGACAAGGACGGCTTTATGGACCGACGCCGAAGGAAAGAAAGAGAAGGAGACAATGATGACGTCAGTGTGCAAGCGCTCATTGTTGATAACACAGGCCAAACATGTCTAAAGGTCCTATCTGCAGAAGAGAGGCTCTCTTTGGTTTCCCTCTCTTTCGTTAATATCTCAGCTGTTTATTTGTATTATGATTGTCTTCTTGCATTGAACGATGGAAATAACGGCAGAATTTCGTTAGCATTAGCGTTAGCGTTACCGTAGTTACGGTATACTTCGTAGATTGAATATATTTTGCTAATAAAACGGGCATCATTATTGACAAATACCAGAATCATAAAAGTTACTTCAATATTCAGGAACCTTGTTCCTGAGACGAGACTCGCGAAGAGGAAAAAAGCAACGTCAAGTGCAGCCCAACTGAGCTGTCAGTTGTAGCCCGTTTGATTACGTTACCTAAAACGAGGAAAGTATTGCTATCCGAGATAAATTCTCAAGCCAAAATTCACTCCGAGCAGCATTTTCTTCTCCTGTACTGTCAAAAATAACTTGAAAACAAAATATGCCAATGATTACTTTGCTTGGCGATTGTTGGCGATGCAAAATTTCACCTCAACATGATTTTGTGCGTGAATGGGATTCAGTCACACCTAGTCACACTGCATGTGAGGTGATGCGGTCACGTACGTGTTTGAACTACCAGCCCAAAACATAATGTCAACACAGATAGGAAAAAGAAAAAATAACAAAGTGGAGAAAAAGAAGACCGTCTTCGCGAGTCTTGTCTCAGCCTTGTTCATGATTTCAGAGTGCGTGCTTCACGATAACATGACCTTAAATGTCACTTTGCACCAATTAATCCGATAGTATAAATTACAAATACTAGAATCATGCATACTGCTTATGTTTTTATAACATTAGGTAATAAATTTAGAACATGATTTATGATAACATGACCAGTACTACCATTTTTCGCAAATCGATCCAGTACCATAAATTACAAATACTTGCACCATGAGTAATGTTCAAGCTTTCATAAATTTAGTTCATAGTTTGAATACGTACTTCATGATAATATGAACCGACTTACCAAATTTCCCTAATAAAACTGGAACCATAAATGACAACTACTAGTTCTATGAATACCGCTTCTGGTTTTATGAATCTAGATAATAGTTCTGGTATTCATGGGCATGATATCATGACTTAACTTACAAATTTTTGTCAATAAATATGAAAAACGTAACGCCAAGGTGACGTTACGGCGACATGAGTCATGAAATTATGACCTTTTTTTGTGGTGTATATTTATAACATGAAAACACACATTTTACGCGAAATCATGACTCATTTAGCAGGTTTCAAGCAGCGGATTTTTCCCGTGTACTAACAGCATTCATGTACCTTTTGCTAATCTTGCTCGGATTGCTTTTCGGAACAAGGCCAGGCTCCAATCTTATGTTAGAATACCAAAAGCACAAATGTCATTATTCCCGGCCACGCCCATCTTTACCGTATCTTGGGATAGGGGAAGGAAGTGTTGATATAGCACTTATTTAAGAAGCCTACGACTCAGTGACACTCCCATAAGTACTACGGAGTGGGTGGTTGGGAGATGTATTATGTAGGTCAAGGATTCGTCTGAAAAGCTGGCGATGGACCCACGGCATTATTGGTTGTTTACTTGGTTAAAATTTAATCTTTTGAAAGCCGGTAATCAAGAATTTGTTTTCTATTTATTGTTTGAATAGTTATGTTTCTGTTCAGTGAGAGGCCCAAACAGAACCGATCCCTCCAGGGTCATCGGAACATTTCAATAAATGTTTAAAACGCGTGAAAGAAAAGTTGGCGATCCGAGAAAAAATAAACCTCAATTTACATAAAAAAAAAACGCGAAAACAACGAAAAAAAACATCTCAATTTATTAAAAAAAAATCACGTAAAACTAGTTGAAAACGGCAGATTTTTTTCAAAAAACGCAACTTTAACTCCAACTCTTTCACAGGCTAGAAGAACTTATGAGGAACTGGAAGGGATACTTCGTTTCACTTTTGTAACTAATCTTATACTTCCTATCTTCCATAATTAATCTCCTTAACAACCTTTTCTTATCCTCCAAATTTTCCTCCTATCTACTGTTTGTTTCCGTAAACGCAACTCAAAATCTGCCCCCTCCTCTAACAAATGATCAACCGTTGGTCGTATGTACCGTCCTGCCATTTTCAACTTTTGAAAATTCCGCTCAGCTAAACTCAAAATTCAAGGAACTCAAGAGAAAACGACAAAAAGAGGCAAATCAAACTCGAAAAACCAAAAAAAAAAAACAAAGAAACTAACGATTGCTAAGATGTAAAATTACAATGAACGAATGCTAGTTCAAGAAAAAACAGCAATTAAATATCAAAATACCAGGAAATTAGGCGTAATTCAGTTCAGCACAAAGTAAAATCAATGGAAATCAATAACTTTTATAAGAAAATCCAAAAACTAGGCACCTACAAACTACAAAAGTTCAATTCAGTTCAGTAAGGTATAGAAATTCAATCAAAATAAAAGAAAAAAATAATGCAAATTCTTAAAATTATATCAAAAAATTCAAAATTAAAGGTACAAGTAAAAGTTAAATAAAATACAGTTCAAAATATGAGAAAATTCAATTCAGGAGTCCAACCTGTCAAACTCCATAGAGAAAAAATAGGATGCCGTCCCCTTGAGTACAACTCTAGACGAATATTTGAAAAGGGCCTATCTGCTTTTTGTAAACAAACATGTTTCTGTCTCTGTAGGGCCCATCTGCATCCACCCACGCACATCAACACCTTTAACAGGTAGCTTGAAGTACACTCTTTGTGATAAGGGTGTTGATGTGCGTAGGTGGATTCAGATGGACCCTACAGAGACAGAAACGTGTTTGTTTACAAACAGCAGATAGACCCTTTTCAAATGTTCATCTAGAACTGAGATTGCCTTAAAATTTAAGATACGCGACTATGCGTAACACGAGCCTCTATAGTAGGCCGTTCCTTATTTTGCAAAAATTGGAAATGTTATAAGTTCGTTGTTGGAAAATGATCGTTTTAGCTAAGAAATAATCGTGTTAAAATTTGAAATCCGCATCTCAAGGCTAAGTGGTCCCTCAAGGGGCCTAAAGTTGTCAAAAATTGTATAGGACTTAAAAAGTATGATTTTTTTCGTTAAAAAATACGCTAATCTACTCAAACCGATGATTTCAGGACCCTAAAGGGCCAAAAATGTGCTCAGCTCCTTGTTTTTTTCGTCCCATACAATTTTTGACAACTTTAGGCGCCTTGAGGGACCACTTAGCATTGAGATACGGACTTCAAATTTTGACATGATCATATCTTAGCTAAACGATCATCTTCCAACAACGAACTTATAACATTTCCATTTTTTGCAATATAAGGGACGGCCTACTCTAAAGCCAATGTAGTAAATTAGTAGCTATTCAGCGAACACTGAAGATATTTGAGTTTGTCTGTCAGGATCTTTTCGTATTACCGCCTTACGTCACTGTTGTCTCTAAAACGTGATCAAAACTGTTTTAACCATGAAAACATGATTTTTACCAGAAAGTATGGGCACAACATTGTAAGGTAGAGAGTAGGGTGAAGAAATGAAATAAGATTAGATGAGATGAGATTTTTTTCGAGATACCTTCAGGACTTTTTTTCCGGAATTCAGGCATTCCCACGATTCCTCCCGGGTTTCCTCCAGATGTTCCTTCCGAATCCTTAAAGGATTGTTTTAGGTATTCTATTCGGCTTTTCTGATGTGATTCCTTAAAGGATTCCTCTCGAAAAGAAATATGAAAAAATATAGATTTCTACCATGATTTCTTCAGACAATCCTGGATATTTGAGGTATTCGTGCCGGAATTTCTGGGATTGTCTCAAAAACTCTTCCCGAATTTTATTTAGCGATTTCTTCAATGATTCCTTCCAGGATTTCTTCTATGAATCTTTCAGGGATTCCTGCTCAGTTTCTAGCCGTGATTCCTCTAAGGATTTTATCAGGTATAATGTATTTTACGAGACGTTTTTGTTTGGTGCAGCGCTCATTGCTATTGTTTACATTTGATATTTTTGTTTTCGCGAACATGTGGTAAGCACCAATCAGACTTTTGCTGGGAGAGGTTTTTATGTTTCTAATGTGGTATGTATCGATCAATGGAGTGGACCTGGTTGGATGGTTAGAACACGTGACTATCACGCCGAGGACCTGGGATCGAATCCCACTCCCGACAAACTCACAAAATATGAGTTCTTCCTTCGGAAGGTAAGTAAACGTGGGTCCCGAGATGAGTTAGCCTTGGGCTAAAAATGTCGTTAATACAGATAAAAAAAAATGTATCGATCCCCGGAGCTGCATGATGTCACTAGCAGATGAGAAAACATGCGTCTACGGATATTGATTATAGTGGGTGGATTGATGCATTTTTGCAGAAAAATGAGCCCCGTTTATTGGATTTAGCAAAAATATAAACAAATGGGCCCGCCGGTTAAACTTCCTCCGGGTATAACTTCGAGAATGGTATACAAAATCTTGGAAGGAATTCTAGCTTCTAGGAAAAGCTTCTGTTGGCAACCGGATTCGAACCAAGAAACTTGTGACCACCTGGCTCGCACGCTACCACTCGGCTATCGAACCGGTTGATATTAGTGGAAACAAAATGCACACAAGAAGCGTTTGTGAGTCGATGATCAAATTATGTCATGGTAAATTTGAAAACATTTTTATGCTGATCATTACCGCAAGCCGTCTTTCAGTGAATGATTTTTCGAGGAATAGTTGCTGGGGTTGCTGCAGGAATTTATGCTGAGATATATGCTGTAGATTCCCTGCTGGAATTGGTTCAGGAGCTACTGCTGGAATTCTTCCAGAGATTTCTCCAAAATGTCCTTCAGTGATTTCTCCAGACTTTTTACTAGAGATTCCACCATATATTATTCTTCTTGGGATTTCCCCAAGAATTTTTATTGGAAATCTTTTAGGAATTCGCGGTGGGATTTCATCAGAAACTATGATTTTTCCAGGAATTTCTGCTGCGATTCTTCCAGGAATTTATGCGGGTGTTCTTACATACGAATTTCTCCGATAGTTTCTATGACATTCCCCTTAGATATTTTTTTTTCAGCTATTCCTGCTGTAATACTGGAGCATTTCTTGGAATTCTTCAAAAACTCTAGATGGGGTTCCTCCAGAAACTCTTGTCGCTGTTCCTGTAGGACTTTCGATCAGGAATTTCTATTTTCTATGAATTCTACAAGATGTGGGAATGTATTCAGTTCAGACATATCTGTAGGAATTTATCCAATATTTTTTTCCTAGAAGTACTCCACGGATTAGTACTGGAATGTATCTAGGGATTTTCCCAGGGATTCTTTCAGGGCTTCCCCTTAGGATTCCTCCTGAAATTCTCCAGGGATCAACCTAAGAATTTCTTAAAAAGTTCTCTATGGATGCCTTCAGTTATTTCTCCAAGAATTACTCGAACACTACAATAAAATCTCTTGGTATTTCCTTAGAAATTTCTCTTGTGATTTCTTGCGGAATTCTTGCTAAGATGCTTCTTTTTTTTCTGGGTACAGTGCATTATAGAATTTCTCAAGCCATTTCTGCTGAAATTCCACCAGGAATTGCTACAGATTTTCCCCCATATTTTTTACGGATTTCTTTCGTGGACTTCTCCACGAGTATCAACTGGAATCCTTGCATTGATGTCTTCACAGATTTTAATAGAAATTCCTCCAATGATTCTTCCAGGAATTATTCCAGAATTCTTCTAGGGAAGCCTCTAGGGCTGTCTTCGAAGATTGCAATAGGAATTCCTTCAGCAATTATTTACAAAATTCACTCAGGAACTTCTTAAGGGTTTCATCCTGTAATACAGGGTCCCCAGGATTTTTGCCAGGAATTCCCGCAGAAATTTCACCTGCTGTTTTACTCTGAAGATTGCGTCAGTAATTCCTCTTAGGATTTTTTTTTGTTTCCCTATGGATTTTTCCACACTACGAATTTCTCCCGAGATTCTTTTAAAAATTGTACTTAGGGCCGATTTCTTCACCTACCCGGCTTAATGACGTAAGCCTGGTTTATCTTAAACCACACTTAAAGTTAAGCCAAATTCTTAAGCCAGGTTTAAATATTTGCATTTCTTCACACCGGTTTAGCAAAAAAAAGGAGACGGCTTACGCTAAGCCAAGCTTAACGAAATTTCCCATATCATTCCAGTGACTTTCCAATGGAAACGTCATTTTAAGCCGCCGATATTTTGAAATGCCCGTTATATGCAGTATGGAGTAACAACAACAAAACATCCGCTGAAATTTTAGCAGGAAAAGCGGAATCGCTCGGTATTTTTTTCGGATACAGAAGGAAATTAACAATAATGATCCACCTAGACTGTTGATGTTTTACCCAACGATACTAATCTACGATTTAGTACCTATTACATATGATCGTTCCACAACATTTGGTGTTCAAATTTGCCCCTCATTATACAAAGTTGGAGTGCCACATTGCAGAAAAGGCGTTGCAATGTTGATTTTATGTTGTGATATCCATAATCGCCTTCGAATAAAGTTGCATTTCGATAGTGAGTTTTTGAAAATGGGTTTGTCGTGAGATGCTCCAGAGTTCAGACCATTTTCGAATATGTTTAAAATTATGAACTGTGCACATTCAATGAATGCCACAGCGAAGTTCAAGTTACACTAGAAACTGAAATCCCTTAATAGAAACAGTTTATTCTACCTTTATTCCATTCGTTGGTGTTTTTAATAGGGTGGGGCGGGGCAAGATGGGTCGCCTAAGGATGGATCACCATAACTTTGTAAATACAAATCGTATTGGTTTGTATTCGTCCGCTACTCTTTAATACACTAGTTAGCTATGCTAAAAGTTGATAAAAAGATGATTAAATACAAAACATGATGTTAAACAAGCAGTTTTTAAAAGTGATCGATTTTGCGCTGTGAAAAAAGTGCGGGGCAAGATGGGTCACCTTTTAAGTAATTCACATTTTCTCAACGAAAAACGTCAAAATATAAGATTTGTTCCGTATTCATAGATGCTCCATATCCATACTGAGTAAACAAGAGCTACTAGTAAACATTTTATAAATTTATTTGGACTATAAAAAACTTTACGATTTGAGTGGTCCTAAGGCGACTTGAAAATCGATGTTTTCACTAAAAAATTATCATAATTTTAAGTTATAATTTTGAGCGTTCATTCCCCTTGATTGAAGTCATTTATGAGATAGTCTTGTAATAAAAAATAAATAACTTTTGAATGCTCCAAAAATACGTTCAAAATTGAAGGTGACCCATCTTGCCCCGCGGCCGTTTATATGGAGATTATATGAATGTATCGCATAAGAAAAATGGCTAAAAACCATTTTATTTTTTATTTCCAATGAGAGTGAATAATTTTTCAATCAATGCCCCAAACTTTTGTATATTCATGCTGGTCATCTAACAAAATTATTAACATAATCAAAACATGAGTAATGCGCCCGAAAATGGCACTGACCCATCTTGTCCCGCGACCCATCTTGCCCCGCCCCACCCTACTTTATTTTAAAAATGTTTAGGTGCCGTTCACAACGCTCAATAGGAAAAACTGTACTGATTAAGGGACAAGAATTAGCCAAAACAACAACACAGTTTTCTAAAGTTTTGCTCAAACATCATCAAATTAGGCAAGGAACCATAATACCCACGCTTTTTGCACAATTTCCTTGCAGAAACGGAGAATCCACCTTCTCACCATACAAAAATTCAGCTCATTACTACAAATCTAGTACTTCACCGATAGTGTCCTATTAATATTCATCATGAAAAAAATGGGATTAAATGTGCGCTTTAAAAATCGAGTTTTGCAACGAGTTGCAAAACATTTTTGCAATGAAAAACAAATCACTAGAATATGATCATTTCTATCAGTACCATCATGCTTCGCGGTGGTTCGATGGGAACAGTCATGTCTTCTATCATGCTAGACACTAAATTTTGATCAAGCAAGCTGTACCATAACCGTGACAATTTGGCAAGCTCTTGCCGTGACAACTCGGGTTGTGGATCAAACAATTGCATTATTATTCATAATACAACCGAAATCAGTTGCATTATGAATCATATTGCAATTGTTCGGTATAGTACGATAAACTAGTCCGTTGTGATACGGCAAGTATAAATAAAATTTCATAGTGTTGAGTTGCAAAAAGATATTTAAAATCCACTTGCGTCGTATTTTTGGCAGGTTTGTTCTCTTCGTCACGGGAGTTTTTAAAAACCTATTGAACTCAAAGTTGGTCTCAAATCCTTCCAAAGTAAGCTGAATGATATGGAAATGTATCAGGCATTTTGGCCGACAAAAAACTCCCACGACGGAGAGGACAAACCTGCCAATAATATCCAACGTCACCCTATTAGGTATTCAAAATAAGTCATGTTTAGAAGTACACCACGAATAAAACTTTTTATATTTAGAATTGTGAGTCAAAATGTTGAATATTCGATGGGCTAAACGTGCTTTGAACTAAGTTTTTATAAAAAATCAGTGTATAAAAAGGTATTAGAAGATTTTTTTTGAGTGTCATCCTAAGTTTGTTTGTAAAAAAATAATATCTCTTGAACCATACACGGTAAAAAATCTGCACTGTGATATAAACATTTCTTCCTTATTACGCTTCACGGTTTCCAGGATACGAGCTTCTTCCACAATTGCAGGTACCGTCTACAGCTTCTTCTTCAAGATTATTTCACTTAGTTCGTCAGACCGGCAATTATCGAACACTTGCTCCGTGATTCTCATGTCGAGAGCTCCTCCGTAATCACAAAGTCGTCCCTGCTCTCGTAATCGTCCGACAAATTTTTCCACCGACTCGTCTTCTTGCTTCATGCATCTGAACACGTACCTGTCATACGGAATACTCGCCATAGGTGCGAAGTAGGCATCCAACAGTCGGATGGTTTCTTTGTACACATCAGAACCTGCAGGAGGTGCTGCGTTGTGGCCTTCAATCTCGTAGAAAATGTCTTGGACATCAGATCCCGCGAAATGCAACAAATAGGACTTTTTCCGAGATGCAAGAGCGATGCAGTTTACATCCAGGAATATATAGCTCCAATGACCGCTTCCACTTTGTCCAGCGAGTACCGATCGATGACGTATCCGAAACATCGAACTGTCATAACGACGGTTTGTTTTCCATTTTCTGTTTTGTTTCTTTTTCGCAACTTTTGCGTGTTCACTTTAACCCTCTAATACCCAATCCCGCCTTTAGACGGGGTATAGTTTGAGCATTTATGTAATTTTTGTTTCGTGGAAAATCATTTTTTTTATATTTTTGGCTGATATTTAGGACTGTTTTGTATATCTCAAAATGGTTTTTGGTGTATTATAAAGCGTATTTACGTTTTTTGAAAATCATTGAAAAAATGATGTTTTAGTCACCTTTTAGAAGTCATTGCTTATTTTGTATTGAATCGCTACAATTCACATATTTTAAATTTTTCCCAAACCATTCTATCCTTGTTTAATAGTTTAAGGGAATCGAATACACTCTAAAATTATTTTTCCTAAAATTACACGGAAAATAAAATTTTCTGTGAAAAAAATTTAAAATAATAATATTTCAACAATAATCATAAAATCTCAAAATGTTTTCATCTCAAACAATCCGTTCCCCAAATTGGCTTCCAGGAAAAATATAAAAGTGTGGGGATGTTCAAAAATAAAAATTAGAAAAATCAAAAACTGAAATTCACGAAAACGAGAATTAAAAACAATCATCTTCCAAAACATGTTTAAATCGATTTTAGATGACGAAAAATGATATTTAGATCAAAATCAAAAATTTGGGTATTGGAGGGTTAACGTCTTTCTTCGCCCTGCACACATACACTCAACAGCGGCTGCAGCACCGACGAACCGACGTGACAGTGGTGATTCAAAACTGTCCCCCCCAAATTTAACGGTCGACCAGCGAAGCGAGCGAACGCTTCTGTCAAATCAGCGCGGACACGAACCTCTTCCTATATGAATACACGGGGGTTTGGAATCATGCTACCAAAACAACGCGAACCGTTGTAGAGGAGGCGGTAGTGTTCGGCTATTTTTCATCATGGCGTCGGGGACAACAAATTTGAATTTATTTGTTCTAGCTGTCACGTCGGTTCGTCGGTGGCTGCAGCTCGGCCGAAATTTAGAGGGTATTCACTATTTGACCGGGGCTCCTCACATCGACTTTTCCGGATCCCTCGAAATTCACTTTTCCCATCGGAATCTTGATCGGAACATCCTCTTCCTCTTCTCTTCTTGGCGTAACGTCCTCCTGGGACAAAGCCTGCTTCTCAGCTTAGTGTTCTATGAGCACTTCCACAGTTATTAACTGAGAGCTTCCTCTGCCAATGACCATTTTGCATACGTATATCGTGTGGCAGGCACGAAGATACTCTATGCCCAAGAAAGTCAAGGAAATTTCCTTTACGAAAAGATCCTGGACCGACCGGGAATCGAACCCGTCACCCTCAGCATGGTCATGCTGAATACCCGTGCGTTTACCGCCTCGGCTATATGGGCCCTGATCGGAACATCACAGCACCGGAATCGAAACGCTCGTTTTTGATCGAATTTAATCCTGTTCTCCACGAATTTAATCGAAAACCCAACTTCGTCGCCAAATGTTACGATTGCAAATCAAACACGCGTAGTACAGGAGAACGTTACTTTAATAATAATAATCTATATCGGTTACAGTGTTGCCAAATACATTTAATGTTAGTCAATCACAACACCATATGTAAAACCTAACGTCTGACGTAGTGCGCTGGCCAGCGGATCTGGTTCGATCCAGCGCACTTGGCCCAACGTACGTCCGACGCACGGTTTATGTGAAAAATCGATAATCGCGAGTAAAAATATTCGATTTTCAACTGCACGAACAATAGTATGGCCTCGGACGTGGTGATTCGGCCCCGATATATCACTCTCACCGTTCTTGGTTCAAAAGATCTTCTATTTAAAACCAGGCGAAACCAGGGTCAGATCGCCGCCATTAAACCCCTCCTTTTGATTGATAAACCGCAGATGCAACCAGTGAAGATTATCACGGTGCCTACCGAGACGAAGCTCACGACCTAGTAAACCACCGACCGTCCTGGTAGTTGCTGAAGAACAGGAAGTCTGTGTTCCTAATACAGAAGAGATAAATACCATCACCCTCAGGACCCTTCAGAAGTTTCTTCTGGTGTTTTCCAGTAATTAATTTATGAATTACTCCAAGAGCTTAATCTAAACTTTCTCAAGGAGTTTCTCCTGGGAAGTCGCCAGGAGTTCCTTCTTAATTCCTCCTTCAGAAGATTCCTCTTCCTAAGATGCCTACAGAAGTTTCTTTTGAGATTACTTGAGGAATTCCTTCTAATCTTTCCTCACCTTGAGAATCCACCAGGAGTTTCACCGGAAATTCCTCCAAGAATTTTCCTTCACTGATTTTTTTTTTGCGTAATTACTTCCTTGCATTCTAAACGCATCTCAGATCCAGCAGTTCCTTCTGGAATTCCGTCTTCTGCAGTTTCAAATGAAGCTCCTTCTAGCATTTCTTCAAACTCCAATTTTTTCCTAACTTTAACATGAACTCTTGCTTCTGGGACTCCTCCAGTGATATTACTGGAGGATTCCCAGAAGAAATCTTCCATCAAACTCAGGAGAAAACTCTATAGAAGGAATCAATTCCTTCTATGATTACTCGGGGATCTCCTTTCGGATAAACTTGTGGAGGATTCTCATGAGAGAATTTCAGAATAAACTTCCGACAAGGGTTCCAGAATGATCTGCAGGAATTCCGGAAGAAGAGTTGCTGTAGAAGTTACGGACAGAAATAAAAAAATAAATCTTGGAAAGAGTCTCTGGGAGATTACCGGGATATGTTCCAAGAGGAGTCCAAGAAAAATAGTTATTGATGGAATCCGTCAAGAAGTTCTTGGAGGAACCCCGGATGGATTTGCTGGATGTAATACACTTGTGGGAATTATGAATCGATCGCCTGAAGGATCGCTGAAATCCTTACATCCCGTGTGACATTTATGGAGGGATTGCAGATGCTACTATTGGTATAATCTTAGAAGAATATCCTCAAGAGATTCTAGAAGAAACTATGAAAGGAATCTGTGAAGTAATTCCTAGGAGAAGTTCATGAAGGAACGTCGAAAGAAATTCCTGAAGGAAAGATTGCTAGGAAGAATCTCATAAAGCATTTCGGAATGAATTTCTGTAGAAATCCCAGAAAGAACTCCAGAAATAATCCTGTAGAAACTCCTGCGGGAACCCTGGAATGAATGTTTGAGTGAATACCTGAAGGAATCTCGGAAGAAATACTGGAAGGAACTGCAGGGGAATTCCACAAGGAACTTCTTCAGAAAACCCGGTTGAAATTCCTGGAGGGAGGTCCGAAAACACTCCTGGTGGAATTTCAGAAGAAAATCCTCGGTGAACTCCTGTCGGAGTTTCCG